>NW_027527977.1:143787-234734 GCF_008692635.1 Crocuta crocuta
GAAACAAATTAGTGAGAAGCCCTAGGTTCAGATATTCTAAACTTAATTTTGTTTTTAATTTTGAGTGAGTTACATAATCATTTCAGCCTTTGCTTTAATCTATGATTTATAGGAAGTATTATTATTACAGTGAGGTTTTTAATAACAAATTTCACAGAGGCAGTTGTGTTGGTTTAAAATGAATTTGAGTCTTGGCTGTTCAATTGTTTATTCTAGGCTAAATATTTATTTAGTTTTCTTGACTTTAAAATAATACCCACCTCATGGGGAAATAATAGCCACCTCATGTGGTTGTTGTAAGGATTAAATAAGACAATGTAAGGGCTTACACAATGCCCAGAAAGCACTCAAAAAACGATAGCTATTATTACCTTCTTGAGTTTTTCAATCTGCTTGTTACGCACTGAAGTATTATCAATCGCCAGAACATCCACAGATTCTTCTTTTTCCAATTGGTACTTATTTACTCCAACAATTACTTCAGAACCTATCAATTTCCCAGAGGAAAATAATATGTAGATTCTATTCACAAATACCTCCTTAATAGTAATGCTCTGATCATCACATACTTTGCTCACAAGCTTAATATTTTTAAATAGTGTTCTTTAATCTTAGTGAAACTTCAATATAGATCAGCAAATACCAATAAAATGGGGGTGAGAGGGGGAAAAAACTGGTATATATCAGATCTCTTTAAGGGAGGATTTTTATTATTCTCTCAAACTATACACTTTCCCAGAGATTCTGATAAATTCTCTTCTAACACTACAAAATTGAAATAATAATAGCAATAAGTCAAGATTTATAAATAAGGGAGAGAATTAACATCCTCTAATGTTTCCAATATCATCTTGAATTCTCTTATAGCCTATGGCTTTTAACAAAATGACTTTTAAAATCTATAAGTAATAATCCAGAATTATAAAGACATTTCCTTAACATAATAAGAATATATTTTACCTCAAACTACCAGATTATTACTATCTAAAGACATCCTGCCACCCATTTCTTTCCCCTATTTCCCTAGACCTCATCATAATCTCTAATTATTTTGTTTGTTATGTGTTCACTTGCTCATTTTCTGTCTCTTTCTTACCAAAAAATAAACTCTAGGGTCAAGAGATCACCTCTGTCCTGTTCACAGTTGTATCGCAGACATAGTACAGTGGCCCCGAATGCTAATAGTAAAACAAAGTGTTCACTGACTGAATGAATAAATAAATACTCCAATGCAGAGCACAATCACCAATAATAATATCTTCAACACGCTGGAGATACCCACCTACACATGTACATATATACACATAGGCATACCTCCACACATACTCTGTACATATGCTTGCCCACGTGCATCCAAGCATGCAAATTACAAACAGGGAGACAGACACACAGACAGACAGGTAGATAGATAAGAAACATCCAAGTTTCATTTTTTCCATTATTTTTGTTTTATTAACTATATGTGTTATCTTTAAATAGAAATTAATATTTCTTTTTAAATACAGTACTAGATTTCACATGTGAACATTTTCATTTTATCTTACCAGAATCTATCCTTGCTTGCCTTCGGGCAGCACATTCTTCAATTCGTAGTTTAGGTATTCCTTCTGCTACAGCTTTGGCCATTCCACCCATTTCTTCAATTTCATGAATAAGCTATTAAGAAAAATAGATTAATAAAATTGGAAAAGAATATAGTGATATTTTTATAAACTATACAAATTTGTTACATTACATAATTACCAGTATTAATAAAGTCTTAAACTATTTTAGTGGTAAGTTTAATGTTTCGTAAGAAAAGAAGTAAGGGAACATCAAGGTTTTTCATTAGAAATTCTATAGTCAGGAGTGCCTGGCTGGCTCAGTCAGGGGGCACATGCAACTCTCGATCTCAGGGTGAGTTTGAACTCCATGTTGGGTGTAGACATAACTTAAATGAATAAGTAAAAAAAAATTTTTAAAGGAAAAATGGGGTGCCTGGGTGGCTCAGTGGGTTAAGCGTCCAATTTCAGCTCAGGTCATGATCTTGCAAATCCTGAGTTCGAGTCCNATTTTTAAAGGAAAAATGGGGCGCCTGGGTGGCTCAGTGGGTTAAGCATCCAATTTTAGCTCAGGTCATGATCTTGCAAATCCTGAGTTCGAGTCCTGTGTCGGGTTCTGTGTTGAGAGCTCAGAGTCTGGAGCTTGCTTCCAATTCTGGGTCTCCCTCTCTCTCTGCCCCTCCCCTGTTTGTGTTCTGTCTCTTTCTCTCTCTCTCAAAAATGAAATAAACATTAAAAAAAATTTTTAAAGAAAAAATTCTACAGAGTTAACAATATTGTACTGTATATTTGAAAGTTGCTAAGACAGTAGATCTTAAAAGTTCCTATCACAAGAAAAAAGAAATTGTGTAACTGTGTGGCATGGAAAGTTACTAAACTTACTCTCTTAACCACTTTACAATTCACACATATATCAAATCATCATGTTGTATACCTTACACTAATACAATGTTATATGTCCATTATATCTCAAAAAAGAAAGAAATTATATATTTAAAGTAACTTCAAAAGACAACAGAAAAACTAAGATGTATATTTTGGAAAACACAAAACCTCTTACTCAAGTCTTAGGAGAAAACTAAAGAAATTTCAATTGCCTTTATAAAAATAAAGTTACATAAAGTTACATAAGTAAAGTTTTCATGGGTACATAAATAAATACTCGTTAAGAAATCTATTTCAAAATTCAATTTCATTTTTGATTTGACCAGCATAATAATAACATAACTCTACTGTTATTGACACTAGGATACATCTAAACCTTCAATCGCAGCCTTATTTATACATGATATAGTGGGAAAATGGTATATGGTGGAATGGTATATGACTTAGCAGAAAGGAACAAAGTAAAACTTGAGTTTGTATTCCTTGAATTCCAGGAATTTGTATTCCTTGAACTCCTTTGGATTCAAAGGAAGCCAAAGCTAAGATAGAAAGCTAAAAAAGGGAAGTACTACTTGGGAATTTGCAACTATCCCTCTTCCATTCTGTCAGGAAAACCAAAACTTACATCTGCAAATAATGGACCAAAATTTATTTCTTTAGAGATGCAATGGGCTATCGAACACCAAGTACGGAGAGAGGCAATAGTAAGATATCTTGTTGATATAAAAATGTGCATTCTGAATAATAAGACTAAAGATAAAAGCACACAGAGAAAACAGACAATATAAGATATAGAAGGAAACTTCAAAAAATATAATATCCTCAGAAAAAAAGATTATATTCTATATTAATGAAACAAGTACTATAACATATAAGGGAGAAAATTAGAAAACAAAAATGAGCTTTTGGAAATTATAAATACAATATATGAATTTTAAAGTAAGTAGAAATTTAAAGTTGATGACTCTCCAAGAAAACAAAACAGAATCTCAAAGATAAGTTGTAGAACAAATAAGAACATCAGAGTATCATTCAAGGAGGTCCTTATCCAATAATTAAGAGTTCCAGCAAGAAAAACCACAGAAAAAATGGCAGGGAGGAAACTATAAAAAAAAAAAATAATAACACAGAACAATTTCCAGAGTTATGAAAACATCAAAAATAGGCCAGATAAAAATTGTTCACCAAAGGTCTAGTCCAATATAGGAAAAATACGCACATCAAAGTCTCCCAACTCAAAAATAGAGATCCTAAAACTGTTACAAAGGTCCTGAGAGTGGAAACAGCATTAGATTTCTAAACAGAAATATTGGACATTGGAATAAAAAGCTAGAATAAAAAGCAGATCAATGTTTACAAACTCCCAAATGAAAATAATTTCAAACACAGTCAGACTATCAACCAAATACCAGAGTAGAATAAAGATATTTTCAAACATCCAAAGTTTCATATAATTCACCCCCATGTACCACTTCTAAGAGGCTCCTATCAGATATTGTTCAAAATAACAAGGGATAAATCAGCAGAGGTAGACATAGCATTCAGGATAAGGTTCAACATTAGAGAGGTGAAAAGAATTCCCAGGATAATGACAAAAGGAAGTCAAAGGACTGCAATGGTCAGCAGGTGTAGAGAGAAAATAGTCTAAACCGGATGACAGCACTGGAGGACTTCAGAAAGATACATACTATAGAGATGTAATTATATTGGCAGTATTATGGGACAAAACAAAGAGGTGGGAATCAGCTAAACTACTAAACTACCATACTACAAAGCAACAGATAATGCCTAAAATTGATGGAATTAGAACTAGCATATATGTGTAATTTTTAAACATGGAGATAAAAACAAACAAAAAAGATGTATTTGATTCAAGGAAGCAGGAAAAAAGCAAGTAGAAGACAAAGGATGGCTTTTTTACATTACAACCTTTTAACACTAGTATTGTTTTAACACTAGTACTCTTTTTGACTCTGAATAAAATACTTTAATACAAATACAATTATATTTTTAAATTATGTTTCAGTTTTATATACTATAAGGTCAAATATAAAACTCTTTTTTCTCGAACATTTTATAAATCTTGATATAAATCTATGATTTGATTTATAAATCAAAATACCTATAAACCTTTGTAAATCCATAAATATTAAAACCAAAACTTCAAAGCAGAGAAACTGACCTTCAAGGCAGCATCATAAACATCATTTGTGAGAGACTCCATCATATAGGAACCTCCCCAAGGATCAGCCACTTTGGGAATCCCAGATTCTTCTTGAATAATGATTTGTGTATTCCTGGCAATTCGGGCACTTTTCACTGTTGGCAAACCCAAGGCTTCATCAAAAGAATTTGTGTGCAAAGACTGAGTCCCTCCAAATACTGCTGCCATGGCTTCTACTGTAGTACGAATGATGTTATTATAAGGATCCTAAAACATTTAGAGGAAAGTAAAAAGTCAAAACAAGGGGACAGTTGATAAAGGACGCTATGATTAAGCAGTGGCTGCTGCATATTTACTTGCCAATGCCTATATTAGGCTTCAGAATATCCAATAAATTCAGACAAATTAGTAAACAAGCAATAATTAATAGGCACTCAACAAATGATTTATTAATAAGTGATTAATAAAACAAATGAACAATGAATCCAGATTTCTTATCTGTTCCTGATTATGATTGAGGCAAGGCATTGGGCCTTTCTGAACTTTGGCTTCCTCAGCTGTAAAAATGAGGAGGTTAAGACAAAAATGATTACTAAAGTTCCTTCCAACCCTGAAATCTGTACTTCTCCATTTATAAGGAACTGAAGCCATATTTAGTCTGGATATATTAGTTAGTATTTACTTTTAGATTTTTAAAAGAAGTATAGCTTTAAAGTTATGAGTTATTTTTAATATATCAAAATAATTTAATATGTAAAGAAAATGCATGAAAAAAGATCACACAATTTTTTAATAGAATGAAATTAAATTCTACAAATGAAAATAGTTATTTAGATCATCTGTTTGCATGCATATTTATTAAACTAAAATAAATAATATAACTAAAATAAATAATACAGATGGACAAAATTTTAATGAGGTGATTTTATGTTCAGAATTTTAACTCTTGGGTTGTCTGGGTGGCTCAGTCTATTGAGCATCCGACTCTTGATTTCGGCTCAGGTCATGATTTCACGGTTCGTGAGATCAAGTCTCACACTGAGTTCTGTGCTGTCAGTGGGGAGCCTGCTTGGGATGCTCTCTCTCCGTTTCTGACCTTCCTCACTTACACCTGCTCTTTCTTTGTCTCTCTGTCTCTCTCTCTCTCAGAATGAATAAACATTAAAAGAATTTAAACAGTTAAAATTATTTAAGACAATATTAACTAAGTTGTGGTTTTTACTTCTTCCTCATCATCAACATTTTTTCTTTACTTTTAAAAAGGTAAAACAGCACTGCATATAAACTAAGGTTTAACTGATTTTATATTATTAACCACTAGAGGGAGCCAACTTTGTTTATTATACTACACATGTAAAAATCATCAATGTGCATTACGCTTTAGAATAATTATAATTTTCAAATATTAGTAGATATGTTCTTAAATCTACTTCCTGACTATGCTATGTTTCTTGTAAGACAATATATGACTTAACTAAAATTCTACACTTTAAATCATACATATACCTGCTCAGTAAGTGACCATCCTGATGTTTGACAATGTGCCCTTAGTAGAA
This sequence comes from Crocuta crocuta, assembly GCF_008692635.1. Lineage (NCBI taxonomy): Eukaryota > Metazoa > Chordata > Mammalia > Carnivora > Hyaenidae > Crocuta > Crocuta crocuta. Next base: position 149,934 of record NW_027527977.1, read on the forward strand.
GAGATTTAGAGTCTTTAGGCTGAAACATTTTCTCTATTAAGTGAGCCCAGAGTCTTCTCCCAGCTCTCATTTTTGCTATTTCCATATAAAAGTTCATCCCAATTCCCCAGAAGAAAGACAACCTAAAATAGTAATATTAAGTCCATTATTTGATTATACTTAACAATATAAAATGGAAAATAAAATTAGTTGTATCGCACACTAAAGAAAACAGTATCCAGATTTTAATTTCACACAACGTAACTTGAATTCAAATCAAAGCATAAAACATAAGTAATTTTAAACTTAACAGATAAAAGTACAGTTTTAGGCACACAGAAGAAATAGCTGTGAATATCTGCTTCAGGTAGAAATTATTCACTTTACAGTTAGTTTTCTATAGAAAAGAAGTTCCTCTTACGTCTTTAAATACAGAATGAATCACTATCCAAAAATAAATACTTCAAGAATACCCAATATGTGAGTCAGAGGTAACCCATGAAGGGAATTGAACCACAAACTTACGGTTTGGGATGGCAAGAAAGTTTTCCTGTTTGTTTGTTTTGTTTTGTTTTGCTTTTAAGGAATAATAGTATATTTGGTCTAGGAATATATTTCTCCAATTGTCCCCAAATCCACTACTCCTTTTTATCTTATATTTGGTCGCTGATTTACACATTTAGTTTACTTGCCTGTGCCTAAAGGTAGAAGGGCTGTCTTTAAATAAAACAAGGTGAGCCTTAAGTAAACCAAAACTAATAAAATTTTTTGAAATGCTCTTGGAAGAAATTCTTAACACTACAGCCCTCAAATATTTGTCCCAGGATACTTTTTCACTCTTAAAAATGACTAAAGATCCCAAGGAATCTTTATTTGGAAAATATCTATCATCATTTAGAAACAATAAACATACAACATGTTAACAGAACTAACATTTTTTAATGAAAAATAATTATACTTTGCTAAAATAAAAATATCGTAATAAAAGAGTCACTGTTTTACATTTTTGCAAATCTAATGTGCGGCTTAAGGGAAGACCTTTGGAATAAGTATCTGCTTCTACATTCAGTCTGTTGCAACATCACGTATCATGTAGCTTTTGGAAAACAATGTACACTCTTGAAATAATGAAAGTGGGAAAGGCACATAAAGCCTTAATACAAATGTGAAAACAACTTGACCTGAAAGTTCCTAGGAAGGGTTAGCGACCCTGACGAGCCCTTGGACCGCATGTTGAGAACCGCTGTCATATTATGTATGCAACAACCTCTGGTATAGAGTCCATGAACTCGCTAAGGGCAGAAGTTATGTTTTTTACAAAATTCATTCCCAGCATACATGTTTGTGCTTGACTCAGCAAAGCTTAGCAATTAATTACTCATCTGACCAATTTTTAATCACCAAATTTAAACATTTCTTAAACTTCAATGAAGCTTCTCCATATTTGTCATATAACTTTATTAACAAGCTATTTTGAAACAGAAATGGTTTTTAATAGCACTGTGAATTCCAAAATATTTATACTACAAGTGCAACAGAAAAAAATGTAATAGATAACTTCTTTTTAAAATGGAAAAATAAAGAATAAAAGTCAGTATGACTTAAACACCATGTTTACATTTTAATTGACAAAACATGCCAGTTAATTGTGTTTTGTGAATAGCTGAAGACAAGATTCCTCTAACTTACCAAGAAGTAGAGTAAAATTTAATTCTAATTTTTCATTATCAATAGTATAGGTTTATTCTCTTAGCATTATTCCAATAAAACATAAGAGAATCTAGTGTGACATTTATATACACAAATGCATTTTATCAATATATTTACTATATACTCATAAATTGGTCCTAAAATTTTTCCTAATATTGAAACAATCTCTGAGGTTAATTCACTCACCTTGGTGCAAATTCATCAATTGTCAGACCAGCTTGCAGTCCAGTTCTACAGTATTCCAACCCATCTGCTATAGTATAGGCCAGTTCCAGAATGGCATCCGCCCCTGCTTCCTGCATATGGTATCCACTAATTGAAATTGAATTAAATTTTGGCATGTGCTGCATAAAATAATAAAAAATGTAACAGTGAATAAAAATTTTTAAAGGTTCTCTATTAAACCCATTTTCTAAAAGACTATTATTTTTAAATGATGTTCAACTCACATACACTAAATAGTCTTTAACATTAACTGAACATAGTTAATGCTTACTTTGTTCTATTTAATTCACTCCTCAATTTAAGTGGTGATTCAATGAACCATCATAAAAACTGCACCTATTTTATTTTCCTAATGAAAAAGAATTTGCACTAGACATTTTTTAGAGTTAAAGTTTAAACTCTGAAATTAGTTAGCTGAAGTTAAAAATGAACCTTCAGTCTGAATACTGAATAAACATCTTTAATTCTAAACCACTGAGTATAACCTCTTAAGAGGTCATAAGATCTCATAACCTTGGGCTCACATGCTAAGGAAAAATACATTTAAGGTTTACTAGTTATCAGTTTTCTTATTTGAAGTCTTTTTTGAAGTCACTGAAAATGACTATATACTGAAATAAAACAGGATAAAATACATGACTTAGAAATCAAAGATTTCAATTGGAATTACTGTGATATTTAACGCTAAGCATATCCCAGACAGGTTTATACCAAAATCACTAAAAAAATGGCATTTCTACCACTCTCCTAAAATTTATTAGGGAGGGTACATAGCACAAATATTCTGCCAAGCCCCAAAATCATCATCTTTCCCAGGAGTTGGCCAAATAAAATAATAAAAAGTAAATCACAGAAACTGAATGCAGTAGTTAAGAACACAGGCTCTAGAGTCAGAGTGCTCAAAGTCTAGTTGATGGCTAGTGTCACTTAACTAGCCATGCGATTATAGGCAAATTTCTCAACCTAGTTATTTCCTGGTTTCCTAAAGTATAAAATAGAAGTAATAATTATATCTTCCTCATGGAGTTGTTGTAGGATTAAACAAAATGATTCACCTAAACCACTTAGCATTATTCCCATATGCATTCAAAAAATGTTACTCGCTGTTGCTAATGTATGCTATGGATTATCTGTAATTTACATTTTTGAATATTTATAATGAACCAAAAGCTCTTGAAAAATGTTCCATCGCAAAAACAGTAAGGGGATTAAATTACATAGAATTGAGAGACTACTTGAGTGCATTTAGAGTTTATAAATAAGAAGCAATGAAAGAAGGAGGTGCTTCTCTACAAAGAGGATTTTAGTAGCAGAATTTCTTTAAAAAAATAATAGAAATATTGGAATATTAGAATATTATTTAGCCTTAGAAAGAGGCTAATTTTGATACATGCTACAACATGGATGAGCCTTGAGGACATTATGCTAAGTGAAATAACCCAGTCACAAAAAAGACAAATAGTTTATGTTTCCACTTATATGGGGTACCTAGAGTAGTCAAGTTCATAGAGATAGAAAGTGGAAAGATAGTTTCCAGGGGCTGGAGGGAGAGGAGGATGGGGATTTAGTATTTAATAGGCACAGAGCTTTACTCTTGTAAGATGAAAAGGGTTCTGGAGATGGATGGTGGTGATGGTTCCACAACAGTGTGAATGTACTTAATGCCATTGAACTGTACACTTCTAAACAGTGAAGATGGTAAATTTTACACTGTGTATTTTGCTACAATTAAATAAATTAAAAAAAATTTTTTTTAAGGTTTATTTATTTTGAGAAAGAGAGACAGAGTGTGAGCAGGCGAGGGACAGAGAGGGAGATACAGAATCCAAAGCAAGCTCCAGGCTCTCAGCTGTCAACACAGAGGCTGATGTGGGGCTCGAACCCATGAGTGAGATCATGACCTGAGCTGAAGTTGGACACTCAACCGAATGAGCCACCCAGGCTCCCCAATTAAAAATTTTTAAAAATATAAAAGTTTGCAGTTTACAAAGTACTTCAATGTAACATTATTTGATCAGTATGTGAAACCAAAACTTTTACACTTATGTGAAGGATTATATCAAATAATTTTGAATTTGCAAAGGACATTTGAACCCTCCAAAAGGTGAAATGTCCAAGTACACAATAGCGCAAACTAAATAACCTGCTACTAACTGTTCAATTCTCTACTCTCTTCCTGTAATACGTGGGCCATAAATGCAGAGTGCTGATGTGCAAGGACTATACTTCCAATTTCTTCTCACTACTGTGTGTGTCCACTAAGATACAAGTAAAACTTTTGTTTGTTCCTTCTGGAAATTCACCTTAAATCAGAGGAACTGACCTGCTCATCCCAAACACACCCAGCCCACCCATTTTCAGCCATAAGTTAGCACAAGATAAAGGGAACCCTAATGATTGGAGCAACCCTACAACCAAGCTCTTGACAACCTACTTTCCAACTTCTTTCAGATGAAAGAGAATTAGTTCCTGTTTAGTTAAAGCTACTGCTATTTGTGTACATGTGCTTGTCATATAAATCAGTCAAAGAAATACAGATATCATGTTTTCACTCTTATGTGGATCTTGAGAAACTTAACAGAGGACTATGAGGGAAGGGAAGGGGAAAAATAGTTACAAACAGAGAGGAAGGTGAACCCATAAAAGAATCTTAAATACAGAGAACAAACTGAGGGTTGATGCAGGGGGGCGGAGGAGAGGGGAAAATGTGTGATGGGCATTGAGGAGGGCACTTGTCGGGATGAGCACTGGGTATTGTATGCAAGAGATGAATCACGGGAATCTACCCCCGAAACCAAAAGCACATATGCTACATATATACCAAGAGCATACAACTGTATGTTAGCCAACTTGACAATAAATTATATTAGATAAATAAATAATAAAACACACACACACACACAAATATTCTTCTAAGTTTTCTGTAAGGTTTAAAGGTTTAAAGTATTCAAAATAAAAAGTTCTGTGAAAAAATAAAAATAAATTTAACAAAAAAATGTAATCCTGCACATATGTTCTTGAAATTGGAAAGGGTGAAAAAAATATATAGTTCTATACAATACAGTGCACAGGGACAAATGAGATCTATGAAAAGACATAAAACTGCAAAGTGTAAAAGCAGAATATCAAATGAGGAGAGTAGGCAATGCTTGCAAGAGTTCTGAGATAATGGCAATTACAAGAAGTAAAAGATTTTTTTCAAAAAGGTTTCACGGTAGAGGAGATACTGGCCTTTTGCCACGAAATAATATAGTCTAACTTTAAGGTAGGTAAAGAAAAGGAGAGCTTTATCATCAAGAAGCAAAATGTGAATGATGAGGGAAACTATTTATTAATTTCTCAGAGTAAAATGAGATTTTATGTTTCCCAGTAGACGGATTGTTGCCAACATAGGAACACTATATGAACCTTCTTTTTCCACCACTCTGATTGGGGAAGATGAACCTAATTAAGGGGTAAAATATCAAGGACCTCATTGTAGATGCAGATATAAGTGATATCTTCTAATCTAATTTCTTGCAGAAATAAAGTTGACATTTTGATCTCCAACTGTCAGACACCCAGTGTGCACTTCAAAACTGAATCTGAACTCTGGCAAGAAATAAAGTGTAAATTAGGAGCCCTCCCTGATTCTAACAACTACCAGAGGATAAAAATTTTAACAATAAAGAAAATACAGTAAATGTCTAATGCCGAGATTCCAATAGGTAATGAGAGACTGTAAAATGAGTACATTGAAAGCAAAAAAATACAACCTAACAACACACATACACATAAAATCCACACTCAAACTATATACTAAAACTATTATTCAGACTCACTTATCAAATTCAAACTAGGTTATGATATTTTATAAAAATTCCTGCATCCAAAGAATGAAAGCAAAACCCCTAATCAGCAGAAAATACCTTTGCTGTATACTGGAAGATGTCAGCGATAATTTTCATGGACGGTTCTGGAGGAAAAATATAAGTATTTCTGACCATAAACTCCTTTAGTATATCATTTTGGATTGTACCAGTGAGTTTCTCTTTAGGTACACCTTGCTCTTCTCCAGTTATTATAAAAGTCGCAAGTACTGGAATAACTGCTCCATTCATGGTCATGGAAACTGACATTTTTTCTAAAGGAATTCCATCAAAAAGAATTTTTGTATCTTCCACAGTGTCAATAGCAACACCAGCCATTCCAACATCACCGCGAACTCGAGGATTATCTGAATCGTATCCACGATGTGTTGCCAGATCAAAGGCAACTGATAATCCCTGCTGGCCAGCTAAACACACAAAGAAAAAGAAGGCTGAATTAAAGAGTCTGGCTTCAAAGTAAACTGATTTATGTTAACACTACTAAAGATGTCGACTCATCTCATCACAGAATACTTTTATAACAAACATTATTTTTATGCTCATACGTGTCAAAACAAATTTAAATAAAGACACTTCATCTCCTAAGCTGTTTTCCCATATGGCAAAATGTACAAACTGGGTTCCAGAACAAAAAGATTAAAACATCTATCTCATGTCTATTTGAGGATTTTTTTAACTTAGCTTTTTTTTAATAACATCAAGTTTGTACCTCTTAATCCCCTTCACCTATTTTGCCCTTATCTTAACAATTTTAGGTAAAAATGTATTTTTTAAGTTTATTTATTTATTTTTAGAGAGAGCACACACGTGCATGCAAGCAGGGGAAGAGCAGAGAGGGACAAAATCCCAAAGACTCTGAGCTGTGAGCATAGAGCTGGATGCAGGGCTCAACCTCACCAATCTGAGATCATGACCTGAACTAAAATCAGAGTTGGATGCTTAACCAACTGAGTCACCAAGGCACCACTCGGTAAAAATACTTTTTAAGATTCATGAAAAGATCTGGCTGTTCACAAATTGTTAACATAACTTAGTATTTATATGCGCACTTATTTTTGTTCTTGTGTTTAATATGGTCGTAATAAGATGTCTTGGCTATGCAAATACTCTGGGAAACTGAACTATGAACACCAGGCAAAAAAAATAATAAAACAGTCTACACTAAATATAAGATCATCCTCCATGTGAAATACAGACAGATCCTAAATCAGATCCTCAAATTTAGCATTCAAAGATAATTTTAATATAGATCAGAGAGTTAATATAATTTTTCGAGATATAAATGCCAGAATGCACTAAATATATTTGTACATTATCATTTGTGTGTTATTTTATTTGGGCTTTATTTAAGCTATTTCCTCTTCAATTCCTATCCTGACAATGTTAATTAAAAACTCAAAAAGGTGCATCTTGATGGTTCAGTTCATTGGGCATCTGACTCTTGATTTGGGCTCACGTCATGTTCTCATGGTTTGTGAGTTCAAGCCCTGTGTCAAGCTCTGCACTGGCACTGAGTGTGGAGCCTGCTTGGGATTCTCTCTCCCCCTTCCTCTGCCCCTCCCCCTTCGCTTACAAACATTTTCTCTTTCTCTGAAAAAAAAAAAAACTTAAAAAAAGCTTCTCAAAGAAAAAGTCAATGTCTCTTTTTGTCATACAAGTTTAAATTCCTTTTATATGACATGAATGGAACTGTTGTTGGCATTCAAGAATTTAGCACCCTACTTTGGATCACTCATCTTTTTGACCATGGAAGTTGAAAAACATTCATATTTTTCAGCGTATAGTCTTAACTACAAAATTATAAAGTGACTATCAGTTTTAGAGATCAACTAATCTCCCTTCAAAAGAAGCCAAGAACAAGAAATGTATGGTTGATCACAAATATCATGTTTTGCATGAAAACCTCACCCTTAATATTGTCCTTATAGAACTTATTGCTTTCTTCCACAGTACTAAAACCAGCATACTGGCGGATGGTCCAGGGCCTAAAGGTGTACATGGTGGGATATGGTCCACGTGTGAATGGCTTCACTCCTGGAAGTTCTTCAGGTAAGTCCTTGGTATCCCTTCTAGAATATAAGGGTTTTATGGAGATCCCTTCTGGAGTATGCCATATCAGGTCTTCTGGGTTTTTGCCTTTCAACTGCTTTTTGGCCAGGGCAGCCCATTCTGGGTGCAGGGGTTGCTGCTGGTGCAGAAGTCTCCGCCATATGAGTCTGGATCCTGATGACCCTTTGAGCTGCTTCAGGTGATGAGGTGAAAACAAAAGAAGCTGAGTCTTAGCCCTCAACATGATGCAGCATGGAAAACATCCAAAAAGAACAAGATCTGGCCTAGAAAAAGAAGTACAGTATACATGTATTTACAAAAGGCAAAATGGGGATTATTGGTGAGAACGGAAAAATCAAGGCATTTTAGTATGATTTTATCACTTCTCCTTTTCTGCTTCCTACATCTCGTATTTCATCTTTGGCCCTTCTTCTCCACAACTACTATCAGTGTTCTAGTCTTCTTCTTCAATACTTTGTTAGCTGGTTTTACTGGCCAATCTTGGAGCCTCTAGTCCATTCTAAACACTGACACTGAGGCAAATATGTCACGTCACACTTCACTTAGGATTTTTCAAACATTCTGCATTATGTAGAGTCTTCTAATTTCTTCATTGAAAATATTTTGAACATCTACTTTATGATAGGCATCGTGTTGGGTGCTGGAGAAAATAGTGGAGAACAAGAGAAATAGGTATTCAAGGTCTCTATGATTTGATCAATGCTTAGCTCAGACTCATCACTGTTCTAGAAATACTAAATAACCTATAGCTCCCTGCATATATCAAAGTTCTGTGATTTGCTCTAGCTCTTCCATCTTCCTAGAATGTTCTTTGGCTAACCTGGCTAAGGCATCATCTCCAATACACACAGCTTTCTACATGCCAGGCACTGCTGCACTTTACACTGCTGCACTGGACTTTCTTTGCACAGAACAGCAATTTTAATCCTCACAACATCACCAAGATAGGTACTAATATTACCCCCATTTTACAGATGAGGAAACTGAGACACAGAAGAGCCAGCATTTAAACCTAGGCAGCACTAGGTTTCAAAGTCCTAGCATCTAAATAATACACTCAAAGGTTTTCCCTGAACTCACATAATGGGCTAAATGGCCTCTTCAGTAGTCCATACCACAGCACTGTTTCTCTGTTTAGACATCTGTCATCTCTCACACTACTACATATTAGAACACTGTTTTGTACATTTCTATAGAATATATTTATTTATATAAGATGTATAAAATTATACACATATACGTATATATACATATTTCTCTGCTAGTTTATTAACTGACCCAACATTAGGGCTGTATATTCCTAATAACTAGCACAGTCTTACACTAAATGACTAAGTGTGATTTCACCATTTTACACATAGAAATGAAGATCCAGAGAAATAAATGAGTAAAGACGCTTGATCGAAATTCCACTGTTCATCTGAATTAAGTAAATACTTGCTATAGTCATACAGCTTCAACATATAGAGACTAGTATTTTAACATGTTTTGAGATGCAAATTTTATTAATATAAATTGTGCTCTATAATGTATAAGGTAACAAGAAAAGTGAGCTTAAAATTCTATTTTCCATACCATTTCTTACCTATCAATTTGATGAAGCTTAAAGGAAAATAAGAATACTCAACATTTGTTAGAGGGTTGTGAAACAAAAGACAAACCACTGGTGGGAATACTAACTGCTTTAATTACTTTGGAAAGCAAATTAGCAATATGCACAAAAAGTGTCAGGACTGATTATGCCATTCCACTGAGGAACAACACTGCTAGGAAAGTTACTACATAAAAATACATGTTTCCTATAGTTTTACTTGTAATAAAGAAAATTTAGAAACATCAATGTCTAACAATGTAGGAATAAGTGAATAATAGTATATACAAGTGATAGAATTTTACATAGCACTAAAATATATTTAGAAAATAGACAAAACCAATGTTTAATGTCAGAAGTCGGGAGAGTGGTTACTTATGGTGGCTAGGACGAAAGGGAACAAGAGAGGTGCTTTGGGGTGATGGTCTTAATCTGAATGCTGATTATACAGATGTATTCGGTTTGTAGAAATTCGTCAAACTGCACAATTATGTGCACTTATAGATATGTAAATATATTATTATACATAAGTCAAATTTAAAATATGTTACGCAGTTTCTTTAAAAAGGAGACAGGCTCAAAAAGTATTACGTGAAAGAATCAAGATAAAACACTGTGAATGTGATATGTTCAACTGGGTAAAAGTACATAGTACAAAGTGTAAAAAGAAATACAAAAGAAGAATTCCCTTTATTCTTTCAAAGCTATGATTTTTATTCTATTATATCCATGGGGTCCTTGTCATCCGTCTTCTTGCAAGTATAAACTACATGTACTAGCTTAAAAATACGTGAGAAAAATAAATTATGACTGAACCTCTACGGAAATGATATAAAAGGTAATTTGAAAACTGCCTGATATGAGATTGTAGACAGAACATATCACACTCGTTTACATAAAATACTGGTTCCCCAAACCTGGACAAATGATAGGAAAGAGCCCTCTATTAAGTGACTTACAGAAAATCACATGGCAAATTGGTAAAGGCTGGAACTAGACATCATTTTTAGGTAAGAACACAACTACTACAACTACAACCGATGAAAACAGGACTTCTGACTTTTCTCAGAAGAGCCGTGAAGAGGCTTCAAGCATCCAAAGAAGAGACATGTAAAGCAAATATGTTATTGATGATTACGATGTGTTAAATAGTAATGATGAAGCTCATCCCTACAAACTCCCCCCCCCAAATAAGGGTAAAATACCTACCATTCTGAATCAAATTAACTTTCAAGTTTTGATTGTTAGTATGTGGTTGCACATTAATACTTCAGGAAAGGCTAACCAACTCCAATGTTCAACCAATTTGTGTTGGAGATGACAATACACAGCATGCAAATTGTATTTAATATTAACATAAACATATGGGAGAAAATCAAGTGATTTAAAATACACATACACACATTATCCAAGGTTTCGAGCATCTCGAAGATTGTTATTTCAAGATAAAACTGAACAAGTTAGTAATTTGCAATTTTATGTCAATTTAGACCTGTCTTTCCTACTTCACCTCTTACCCTTAGATCCACAAGTATACACAAGGTCACTTTCGGTGCTCCACCTCATACAAACAACCTCACAGTAACAAGAGCTACAGCCTAGAAGAGAGACAGCTGTGGAGCCAGCGCGCCCCTCTGCAATCTTGAAAGCGCCCCCTGCCTAGCGGCATCTGGGGGTGTTGGGGTGGCCAGGGAAGATGGCGACATAGCCCCCGAGGCGAACAAGCACCTTCTTTCCCGAAGTACCTCCGAATTCCCACTGATCACGCTTTAGAGAAGTCGGTGGAGACTTTAAACCCAAGGAGAAATTAGAGGGGAGCGGGATGCCGTCATAGTGGGAAGGTAAATAATGAAGTTGAGAGGAGGAAAAGGACAGGCTCAGAGGACATGGGTAAATGGGGAGAAAGGAGTCCGAGAATGGAGGGAAGTGAAAGGCTGACATCCCTAGGTACACAGTCTTACTCACTGGCCTGCCTGTCTCGGACCTCGGCTGTGAGGGAGGGCGGCTGGACTTCAGACACCCTAGCCCTGGAAGTCTGAGATCCACACACTTGAGCCCCTCAAGGAGCTTGCGCACAAGTCAGCTGGAGAAGTCAAGGGGCGTAGGCGGACACCGCCCTACCCTGCAGCCAATCTTGTCGCGCTCCCGCGGGCGCGCTTCTGATGACGTTGGTGCGGCTGGACGCCCGCCTCTCTACACCCGTGTTCCGGTTTCTACGCGTCCACTTCCGGGCCTCCTCGGCTTTCAATGGTTTTGGCGCGAATTTCTCAGCGTTTGGCTCCTTGGAGTGTTCAAGAGGCACCTTTGGTGAGTAGTGAAAGCTTTTAGTCGGCCGGTGCGTCCAGCTTGCGGAATGAGTTTTGTGGCCAGTGCGATTATGGCAGTCTCCGCGGCTTGTATTTCGGGAGCGTGAGATGATTTTCCAGTGAAAGGGAAATCATTTTCGGGGCCCAGGATTGAACTATTGGTTTCGCGAGGCCGGAGTGAAGCCACGCCTGGTTCCTCCTTTCCTCCTTTCCTCAGTGCATCCTTCTCCTCGTTCGTTTTCCTTAACATCCTGCGGCCCGTCGTGGGGCGAAGTGCAGCTCTAGTGATGAGGGTCTTTGGGCATTGATGTAACTTGGGTCGGCAGCGCCGCTATCCCGATGCATTTGTCAGGAGTTAAACATAGCGTATTTTTATGTTTTGCCAGACCGTGCTCACCCTGTGCGCCTCTGTAGAGCCCTAGACGGAGAGATTTCGTTTCCACGAATTTCAGCAAACCGGTGAGGAAAACAAGACAGCTGAGGATGCCTCCCTGTTTCCTACTAAGGGTAAATTCTTTATTGCAGTATAGAGTCTGGGCGCAAACTACAGTTCCAGTCCTATTTCTGTCCGTTACTCGAGTCTTATTTGTGCCCATTACGGCCATACACCTTAAAGTATCACTGAATTTTCCTTGTCCCCGACCAGTTTCTTTTAAACTGTTCTGCATCAGGCTTTTGCTGTTTTCTCTCATATACTTCATTCCTGGTCCTTCTGGCTAAATATTTCAAAATGTAATTAACATATTACTTTTTTTCCTGCATACCATATAGCATTCTCCTCTCCACCCCCACCCCCCACCCGACACACATCAAATCAAGATAGTCATTCACTTGTCTTTTATAGTTTTTTCACGTGGTCTGTGATTTTATATAGCATTTGTTTTCATATCTGTCTCTACCCACTACCGCTAGGCTGTGGTTTCCTGTGGATTTAAAACAGGGCAAAAATTTTTTTTTCCATTTACATTAAAATTTCTATTTTAGTTCCTTTACAACTAGCCCAAAAGTGATAGAAAATTATGACTTTTCTTTATTGAATCTTACTATGTTCTACGCACTTTACGTGTTTTGTACAACCTTTTAGCTTCACAGAAGCCTTCAATGTTGGTGCTTTTAACTTTAACCCATTTTACCAGTGAGGAAATTGAACAAATTTACTTGCCTAAGATTGTACAACTAGTTAAATGGCAGAGTCTGAATTTGGAACTAGGCTATTTATCCTTATCCCTGACTTGCTCTTGGCAGTGGTTCTCAATCAGAAGTGCATTCATACCAGGGGACATTTGATAATGTCTGGGGACAGTTTTGGTTGTCACAACTTGGGGGGCCTGCAAAGAGAGGGTGCTGGCAACTAGAGACCAGAACTGCTGCTAAAGATCTTACAATGCCTCCTTCACAACAAAGAGTTACCCCATCCAAAATGATACAGCTGAGGTTGAGAAACTTTTTGTGCTATGGTTTAGTGCCTCAAATAGGTATCGATGAAAATGATGCATCTTCTCTTGCTAGTAATAAAGGACCAACTTTTTTTTTTTAACTTTTAATCAGTCACAACTGATTCTTTTGTAGACTACAACGCATAATAAATTACTAGTCAAACCCATAGAGTATATAACACCAAGAATAAACCCCACCGTATACTTTGGGTGATGGATATATCAGTGGAAGTTCATAAGTTGTAGCAAATGCACCACTCTGGAGTGGNACACCAAGAATAAACCCCACCGTAAACTTTGGGTGATGGATATATCAGTGGAAGTTCATAAGTTGTAGCAAATGCACCACTCTGGAGTGGGATGTTGGTAGTGGAGAAGGCTGAGGGTGGGTATAGTGAGTGGGTATAGAGGGTGTATGGGTACTCTGTATGCTTGCTGCTTAATTTTGCAGTGAACCTTAAACATCTCTAAAAAAAGAAACTGATGGGTTTTTTTTTTTTAAATAAATTACTGGGAAAATGACATTTAAAAGGAAAAAAACAAAGCCAATTATTTTATAATCCGGTTCAACACACATAAAATTGTTGCCAAATTGCGATAAAAGTTTCTAAATGTATATACTGTCAGTATGTATATTTAAAAGGACTGTCACAGTTTGTAAGTTAAATTTGGCATAACAGTAAATTACATGTTCTTGAATAAAGAATATCAAGAAAAACGGATTAACAGAACCAAACTATAAATAAGTGCCAGCTGAGAGTTAGAGGCCATAGGATCCCACAGACTTTTAGAGTGGAGTGAAGTGGTTAGGAGTCATGGAAAGCAGGTGGCTCATGCTCTGGGAGGGTGGACAGAGACAGGAGACCAGCTCAGGTAGAGGGCATAGTGTGTTCAGGAAACCATCAAATCTAGCTAGAGAGAGAGAGAGTCTTATGAGGAGTAGTGGAAGAAAAGTATGGAAACCTAGGCAGAAATAGATTTGTTTTGTTTTTAATTTTTTTCTAATGTTTATTCATTTTTTTGAGAGAGAGACAGCATTAGCAGGGGAGGGGCAGAGAGAGAGAGGGAGACAGAATCCGAAGCAGGCTACAGGCCCTGAGCTATCAGCACAGAGCTCGACTAGGGGCTCGAACCCACAAATCTTGAGATAATGACTTGAGCTGAAGTCAGAAGCTTAATCCACTGAGCCATCCAGGCACCCCAGGGCTAGATTGTTAAGGACTGTAAATGGCATGGTAAAGAGTTTGGGTATTGGATGCTAGATATTAGGGAAGGATTTTTTTTTTTTAACTTAAGAAAATAATGTATTTTGTTCCGGAATTTGTTTGGGATCAGAAGCAACTTGGTAGGGCTGACTCCTGTCTTTTCCAGGCAGGGTCAGCTGCAGCATATTGATTGGCTCAGGTACATGCCATGCTGGCAAGTTGGTGGTGGATGTTCGTTGGGAGTTCATCTGGGGCTTTGGCCTGGGGCTTCCATTCCTCTCAATGTTAGCCTTCCTCATACCATGGTAGCTGGGTTCCTAGAGCAAATATTCCAAAAGTGATGAAGTTGCAGCTGCCATTCATTTCATGTTTAGGCCAGTAAACTGGTACAAAATCATTTCCACCATATATTGTATAAGGGCATGGATGTCAAGTTGAGAAAATTAGGCATCTCAAGAATATAACACAAGAGACTGGGTGTAAAGTACCACATTGTTCAAGAGCAGGGTAAAGCATATTTTAGCATCCACTGCTTTTTGTAAACGATCTTACAAGTAGTCCCCAAGTGTAGTTTGTGATCTTTGAATTAATTATGTCCCCCTATTTTTGTTAATTTTACTGAAAAAAATCTTGAAACTTTACCTTTTAAAATTTAAAGAAATAGATTTATCCAAAGTACCTCCTTTGTTATTTCTCAGTCTCCATATATATTTAAACTCTGAATTTTTAGAAAAGAAACGGTGACTGAAACATCTATATATGCCTAGGAAACATATATATGTAATTTACACACCACGTGTGTGTGTGTATACAAGCATACCTCATTTTATCACGCTTCACAGATACTGTGTGTTCTTTACAAATTGAAGGTTTGTGGCAATCCTGCATCAGCAAGTCTTTAGACTCCATTTTTCCAGTGGCATTTGCTCACTTCGTGTCTCTGTTACATTTTGGGAATTGTTGGATATTTCAAACTTTTCCTTTAATATTATATTTGTTATGGGGTTCAGTGATCAACTTGCTGAAAGCTCAGATGATGGTTAGCATTTTTCAGCCATTAAGTGTTTTAATTAGGTATGTACATTGAGGGTTTTTTAGACATAATACTATTGTACACTTAATAGACTACAGTATAATGTAAACATAACTTTTATGTGCAAATGAAACCAAAAATTTCATTTGACTCATTTATTGCAATAATCACTTTATTGCAGTGGTCTGGAACAGAACCTGCAATATCTCCCAGGTATGTCTACAAATACACACGCACAAACACACATACCCCTCCATGTATACTGTACCTAACTTCCAAGTTATATACTCCTTATGGTCTAATGCAATTTCTCTTTCCTTTTAACAGTAATAAGTATGGTGATAAAGGACTATTAGATAGGGAAAAGGAGTCATTCTAAATGGCGTCACTGACATCTTCATCCACTCCTGTGTCTGTTTTGTAATTTGTGGGAGGATAATCCGTATACTTCTGTGCCTTTTTAAATTGCAAAATAGCCCAGGCAGTTATGGCTTAAATTCTTATAAGTGAATTTTCCACCTGAGTTTCCACAACATAGATTAATAGTATGATCCTAAAGATTATTTCCTTTCATTTTTGGCATAAGGTGAATGAGAACTCCATTGGGCTTAAAATAAGAAGACTTGAGTATTACTTTTCAAATTGATAATATCTGTGACCAGAGTAAGACAACTTAATACCTCATATTTCCATTTTTTTTAATCTAAACATGGAGATAATGTTATTGTATGGGGGAGTATAAAGTAAGAGATGCAAAAGCATTTTCAAGTAATTTTTTAAAGCCATAAAAATGGAAGATATTTTTAGGAATGAAATTGAATTAGGCACACTTATAATAATAACTGATGTTTATTTTGAAATATGTTTAAATGTTTTCAAGCAAATTTACAACATTTATAGGTAGTTCTTAACAAAATATATTATGCAAACTTAAGCTTATTTTTCTGTGTCATTTTTATCTTTCCAGATTTTTTGAAGCGCTGTTATGATTGTTCTGTTTAATCAAGATGTCTAACAAAGCAGGTGCTTCCAAGAAAAGATCTCAACCGTTAAAAAGAAACCCAAAAAGAAAAATTGATGATGAGGAAGTAGAGTTGCCAAAGAAAAAGGTAATGAAAATATTGAGTTTATCATTCAGAACTTTGTGATTAAAAATATCATCTGTTCTATGTAAAGGAGTATGTGAAGACTAAAGTTCAGTTTTACTACAAATTGTAGTAATTCATATTATCATGTGGGAACTGTTGCAATATGATTTGTAAAAGTTCTCAGATGAAAATTATTTATTTCAGTTTCTAAACATATCAATCAGAGAATTATTTGTGGAGGAGGGGGTAATGGGGCATTGCTAAGTTTAAGTGTGAAGATAGAAATTAAGTGTATACAAATTCCATGTTAAAAGGTAGGAAAATCTGTGAGTTAGGAGATTTTTATTAACACAGAGAAAAAATCACTTTGGGAGGAATTAGCTTCTACCATAATTTTATTCCTCTCTTCCAAAATTTTTATTATAAAATAATTTTTAAAATGTGTTTACCCCTATATTGGACAGTGCCTGTGTTTTTGTGTAGGTGAAGTATATAACACTATTTCATAGGCAAAGTGACTAATGATTTCTTTAAAACGTTTGACACTCTGTGGAATTCTGTTATACGTTATCACCATTGTCCAGGAATTGCTTTAGTATAGCCATTGCCTGTGATAAATACACACTCCTGCTCTGTAGAAGTGGCAATATACTTTTTCTATCTAGCCAGAAGATATATGAATACTCTTCAACATACAGGGCAAATATATTGCAAAAGCAGTATCTTCTTATCTGATGTTTTATTATGTGTGCACGTGTTTTTTCCTCTAGGTTAGAAACACGGCAAAAAATAAAAATCCAAAGCATCTGCCTTTTGAAGGTATTTATTTTCTCTATCTTGTTTAACGTGTCTGTCTGTCTCAATACTATAGTTTCCATGAAAAAATTCTCAGCATCTTGTTGATAAGTTCTGCAGAAGATAGTGATAAACAGCTGCATTCTCATTTTTGCAAGAGTAAGTAGTACTAGTTAGTTATTTTCCTCAACTGAAATTTTACTTAACCACCTCTAGCAAAATATGGTGTAGGGTTCTAAATTGAGAGGAACTAGAAAAAATCGAAGTCTCCCACAGTATGAATTACTACTGATTTTTGACATGGAGACACGTCTACTGATTTCTCTTTAAAACAGATATGCAACAGTCCAATTTTGTTTGGAGTAAACTAGTTTGGAGCAGTCACCGTTACTTAAGCATCACTTCATCGAAGAATTCCTTCCCTCTTCTCACCAAGACCAAGCTAGGTCCTCTGGTTTTATATTACCACAACGCACATAGTGCATAGAACTTTTTCTTTTATAATGCTTTGCATTCTTCTAATTATAATTATTTAATCTCCCTTCTCTCCAAAACTAATCTTCAGAGGAGCTAGTAGCATATCTTTTGTTTATCCCTTATAAGCAGAACATCAACAACCTAGGAGACCTTGAATATTTTGTTGCAGTTGCCATTCAAAATTTGGTAAAAATAGCTTTCTAGTCTTCTCAATGAAGTTCTTCAATTCACATCATTTCTGGAAACCACACTTTTATATTGAATTGTAATAAGTGTAGCCTGGTTCTTTATTTAGTATTGTCATGGGTTTGTATCTGCAGTATCAGCTAGTAGTATTTTATGTAACATAATAGCATATTCATATTTGACACTTGGCATATTATGGCTGTGCAATAAAAAGGAAGTTAAACAGTTCCTGCAGTTTTATAATATTTTGCTTCTTGTAATTCTATTAGCTTGTTAAATTAAATTTATACTTGAAACTCTTAAGTAAAAACATAAAACTGAGATTGACCAGAGTCTCTTCCTTTACCAATAACAGGACAAACAGAGTTTACTAATCTAAGACAGGTAAATATAGCATCCAACAAAAGAAAAACCTGGCAACCTCTTTCAAAAAGTAGCAGAGAGCATTTACAAACTATGATGGAATCAGTAATAATGTAAGTATGAAGTTTTTTCACTCCTGATTTCTACTCACCTTTCCTATAAACGGTATCCTATTAACTCATTATTTATTTTATGGTGATAGGGTATTATTCTTTTTTAGAAGATATAAGTAATGTCCTCTGATGCTATCAGCCTTAAGCAAGAAGTCTTTTCTAATGTCAGAAGCTTAGTAATTCATCAAAGAAAGAAAAAGAAAGTCTATGTGGCATGATCTGCTATTTGTAAACTTTAAACTTGTTCTATCACTGGGGATATTTAGGAATAAGTTTAGTTGAATTGGCACTATATATAAGCCACCATCATGCTAAAGGGGATACACAACAATGGATTCTACCATTAAGAAACTGAACTTGTTTAAATTAATTACAATAAAATATAATAAAAAGAACTTTGATTCTGTTTCTGCTTAAAATGTATTTAACATAAAAAGTGATTGATTCTTCCTGGCTAGTAAGAGACATATGAAAAAAATCAGGGAGAAAAAGTAAACAGATTGTATTAGTTGTGTTTCAAGCTATTATTTATTCAATATCTTTTTTCTTTTCCAGAGCAGTTTTGAGCAACAATATTAGAGAACATGAACAAGTTCAGTATCATCTTAACTATCTGAAGAAAAGGTAATACAGTTATGCAATAGAAAATTGTTAAAATATAATTAGTCTGTTCCTATGTTACCAGAACAGATGTTTGTGGGATACAAAGTTTTTCTTTCATTTTGGGTGTTAGTTGTTGCTGTTGTTGTTTTTATTGTCTTAAGAAGATGAACAATTTGGAAATGTGTATTCCAAACGGCTGCTGCATGAGATTCTGAGGTTCAGAGAATTTATATAAATAGAGTCTGAAAATCACAAAATGCCTACTTCCATAGTTCATTATTTTGTATTGGGATTTGAAAAAATATTTTGTCAGTTTTAACTTCGTTGATCTTCATTTTGTCCAATTTGAAGTTAACAGTTTACCATTCTTATCTGATATTTATTTGGTGGCTATGTTTTTTCTTCACTTCATATGTTGCATTACATTGTTTTCATAAGCAGCAAATGTAATTCTCCTGGGCATTACTGCTCTCCATCTTGTGGCAAGTCACAAATGGAAGCTTCTTTTCAAGTGTTCTTAGTAGCCAGACCACTGCCAGTGATTTTCAGTGACTACTATTTGCACAACTTTTTCTTTTTGTACAGAAATGTTCTGCATCTTATTTTCACATTTGCCTGGAAATGATCTTGACCTCTTAGTTATTCTTGGGAAACTAAATACAAATTCTGCTCACTTGAAGTATAATATCAACAATAGTAGAAAAACAGAAAGCATGGGTGAGGGCTGGGAGTTTGTGGAGAGACTGGAGAGAGGAGAGAAGGACTGAGAGAAGCAGATCTGCCATCTGCTTGTGGGAACGACAGCCTAATATTAAAGGGGAAGGAAGTGTACTAAAAAGCCAGTATAAAAGCTGATATATAATAAAAGCATAGCCATTTATTGCCTTTTTAATATAGAACAAATAAGTCGTGTCTGTGTGAATGAGAATATCACACTACATAAATGCTCTTCACAGTGATGGATCACCCTGGGTCTTCAGAAAAGATTAAATTCTGTTCAGCATTTAAGCTCTCTCTCTCTACCATGTAGCCCTATGGAGATACATATTTCAGAGACTGCCTGTTGTCTCATTTTTGCTTTCACAACTCAGTCCTTTGGTTTCCAAAGTAACAATCCTCAAGATACTTTTCCTTCTACTGATATATAGCAGAGCACTGCCATAGTCCATTGATTCTAGTTGGATCTCTGAATAAACTTCCTGTCGTGGCATTTTTCAAAGTCTATTTGGAATACTTGTTCTTAAAGGTACTCTGAATAAAACTGACATATAATGAATTATGTTTGGGTGCATTAGCATATTATAAAAACTCGATAGTGAATAAATATATTTCATTTTGTTTAACCTAGCACCTCCAGAATTGGTATTTACCACAGGAACTCTTTATTTCATGTGTTAGTCTCATCTCTGCTTCTGGCCACATGTTAGCTTCATTCTTTGAAAAAAAAATTTTTTTAATATTTATTTACTTTTGAGACAGAGACAGAGAGTCCAGAGTAGTCTCCAGGCTCTGTGCTGTCTGCACAGAGCCAGACGCAGAGCTCAAAACCATGAACCATGAGATCATGACCTGAGCCAAAGTCGGATACTTAACCCTGGCTTCATTCTTTTAGATAAGTTGTCCTCACTAACTTAGAACTGTAAACCTAGACAGGTCCCTATTTATTTCTTTAGCCTTGTGAAGAGGAGAAAGAACTTTTATCCTCTTAGCTTCAGCTAGAAAATTCTGGTAATGGGCTTTGATTGGCCCAGCTTAGGTGCTACACCTATCTTTAGAACTGATTTTGTGGCAAGAGCTATTAGGATTCATACAGACTGTATCATATACATATCCACCACCAGACAAGCGGGGTTGCTAGTCAAACAAAATGGCTTAGCTACTACAGTTTCTAGAGGAACATGCCCTATAGAAAAATGTTATAAATGGTAGTTAGGTGTTGTTGGCATAGTAGGTTGTATTCATGTTACACTATTATTTTAATGAGATTTTGTAAATATCCTGCAAATCTGACCACTATTTAGAACATTTAGAATAGTGAGTGACCCGGGGTACCTTGCTGACTCAGTGGGAAGAGCGTGTGATTCTTGGCCTCGAGGTTGTGAGTTCAAGCCCCACGTTGGATGTAGAGGTTACTTAAGTAAATAAAACATTTAAAAAAAATAGTGACCCTTCCACAGAATTAACAATAAACTTTTAGAAGACATTGTTCATAAATGGATCTTTATTTTAGTTAAGAAATCAAGAACTTCCCCCGCTTAGAAAGACTTATACACATAGGTGTTTATTCTTGAAGATGATGGACTAATGATTGGATAACTGAAGTTTATCCTAACACTTTAATGAAAATTATATTTGCTGAGGTTTACATTGCCTACTTTTTTCTTTACAAAAATTATTATTTTGAATAAGATACCAGGAAGATGAGTTTTGGTTTTCACTTTCACTGTTGTTTAAAAAGGGACAGAGGCAAACCATGAGAGACTCTTGAATGCTGAGAAACAAACTGAGGACTGATGGATGTGGGGGGGAGGGGGGAGATAGGCATGGAGGAGGGCACTTGTGGGGATGAGCACAGGGTGTTATATGGAAACCAACCTGACAATAAACTATTTGTAAGAAAAAATAAAAAAATAAAAAGAGAAAAAAAAAATGAATTGCCTGCAAATCTTAAGTTGTAGGGTTTTTGAGAATACCAAAATGCTGCTATTAGGTAGATGCAACCAAATTTGCTTTCCCTCCTTGATTTCTTCCTTGAATTCAGTAATCAAATCTAGGAAAGCTATATTGCTCCTGGCTACAAATGAAGGTAGTAATAGATTAGTTTCTATTGGTGATGTAATCAACCTGATTTGAAGGAGGATTTCTTAGCCTTGTTTTGTTGTGTTAACTTTATTATGTTTTTAATTTGTATTTTTTTCTTTTTGTTTTTAAATTTTTTCCTTTATGTATTTAAAAAGGATTTAACTTTAATATTGAATATATTATATTTATATTTATAATATATTTAATAATATTGACTTTTTAAGCATTTATGTTTATAGTACTTTTTACAAAGCACTTTGTTTTTTAAATATTTATTTATTTTTGATAGAGAGAGAGAGAGCATGAGTGGGAGAGGGGCAAAGAGAGAGGAGACACAGAATCCAGAACAGGCTCCAGGCCCTGAGCTGTCAGCACAGAGCATGACATTGGGCTCAAACTCACGAAACAAGATCATGACCTGAGCCAAAGTTGGACACTTAACCAGTTGAGCCACCCAGGCACCCCTGAACAAAGCACTTTAATCTTAATGTTTTATTTGCCTTAAACTCTATGGCACTCACTTATCTTTAAGGCCATTGTTAGAGTAACTCATATAGAAGTTCTTTTTCATTGGTCACATTGTCTGAGACAACTGGAATATAGAGTCCAGGGTCATAATTATGACTTACAGAATAGTGTTCCATCTCTTATTCAATAATCACAATAAACTATAGAATTATGTGCCATAATAGTCCAGGAAACAATTTCAGAAGATACAAGGAAAGTTTTACTTTAAAATATGTATAAATGAAACTGTATAAAAATTCAATTGTATAAATAAATGTATATAATAAAATTAATTGTTAAACGTGTAAAATAGAATTTTTTCCTTTCATGAAGCAGTTTAAGTGCTTTATGATTTGAGGTTATTGAAAGGTTTAAAGATGATGTGTCACGGGTTTTTATGGGTGCTTCACTGCTAATGTTAGTCACTGTTAATAAAAGAATATTATAGTGCTTGGGAATCTGAGGGCAGAGAAAAGATGGCAACAGTACTTCCAACACAACAGAACAAAAAAACAAAAAATAATGGTAAGAAAGGAAACATAATTATGTTTTTATTTTATCTCTAAGATTGCTACAACTGTGTGAAACTCTTAAAGTCCCTCCCAAAAAGCTGAAAGACTTAACCAGTGTGTCAAGTCTACTGAAAATGGAAAGGACACAGCACAGAGCTAATGAAGAAGGTCTGGCATTATTGCAGGTATGATATTTGAACAGAGTCCATAATTAGGGACTTTGGAGAAAGGGGAAGAGAACAAGAAATTTTTTTTAATTATCATGATATTCTCTGAGTAATCAATACTAGATATTAGAACAAGTTTTTCATTAAATTATTATTATTAGTCAAAGCAAAACCTTTGCCTAAACTTTGGGCCTCTAAAGTTAAAAGTATTTCTAATATATTAATGATTAGCAATTCTGTTTTTTTCATCTGACTTTAACCAAACTACTGTTTTTGATTATCAAATTACAGGAGCTCATCACAAAATGCTATAGAATTTAAAAATATATTAGTTGTTCCATCCTGAATATGATACTTTATTGACAAGAAGAGCATGTTCTTTATTATTAATATTGCTTATTATCATTACAGCCAACATCTAATGAGGGCTTTCTATGTCCTCTCTAGTTACCACTCTAGGCTCTTCTAGTTCTCCCTTAATTCTTAAAGTGACTTAATTCAGAATTTAGGATTTATTCTGATTTTTCCACATGATCAACACTGGATGGGTTTGATTCTGAGCAACAAATTTACATATATTGTAAATAATTTATATGTAAATGATACTGTGATTTTTATAATACTTGAAAGCATTTCTGTTTTACAGCAAAAACTGGACCTCCATATGCCAAAAGGGTAAATATAGTTAAATGGAAAAAAACAGTTTCTTCCAAAAATGTTTGAATATATGAGGTATTTAAAAAATATGTATATGTATATTAATACCTATTTGTTTCAATTAAAAATATATTCAGTTTAAAATATTAACTTTCTTTTTTGGACTCAGGAAGAAATAGATAAAATACTAGAGATCATAGAGTCAATGACTGGGAATATTCACAGCCTAAAGAACAAAATTCAAATTCTGACAAGTGAGGTGGAAGAAGAGGAGGAGAAGATAAAACAGGTAATTTTTTAATAATACATTGCTAGAGTGTGGATAAAAGTTTTAATACTTACTTTCGACCAAGACAAATTTTGAATGTAAGTAGAGAGAAAGGGATCTTTTGAAATAATCTGTAGCTTTCTTTTTCAACTTTAGATGTTTCACATAGATAGTGGGGTACTCTGTCTTCCAGAACTTTCTCAGAAGAGTCTCAAAGCACCCACACTTCAGGTAAATGCCAATTTACCATTTCAACTATATCACCAGTTATGAATTGCATATATAAAACCATAATAACCTTTTCCTTTTTTTAAACAAATAAAATACATGATATAAGTTGTTAGTGAATGTTATTTTTCTCATTTGACAAAATGGTTTGAACATCTTTCTTTGTGAGCATCTTTCTGGTAGATCTGCCTCATTCTTGTCAATAGCTTTATAACTTCCCATTATATGAATAATTTGTGAATTATTCTATAATTTGTGAATTACTAAAATAAGGAATATATGCAATTATTTGCTCAGTACACCCTACATATGCATCTTTACATATTTGTGTGGTCATAAGTGTAGGATAGATTTCTGGAAGTAAGTTCCAAAAGTTGAGTTTGTTTATGCTTCTAACAGTGGCCTATAACTCTTCATAAAATAGTGCTGTGTTATCTTTAGCTGACTGTATGCTGGTATCTCCCTTCATAGGTTCCCAGTAGGTATTATAGCATAAATGTTTATAACAGGGCACGTGGATGACTCAGTCGGTTAAGCATCCAATTCTTGATTTTGGCCTAGGTCATGATCTCAATGATTTGTGACATCAAGCCTCCTGTTGGTGCAGAGCCTGCTTGGGATTCTTTTCTCTCCCCTGCTCTCTGCCCCCTCCCCCACTTATGCTCACCTCCCCACCTCTCTCTCTCTCAAAATAAATAAGCTTTAAAAAGTAATTTAAAGTAGTCTTATCTATAATTCATTTAGGGTGAAGGGAGAGGAAATGGACAGAGAGAAAACAGAATAATACAAATTTGAAAGAACAGGAATGAGTTGATGAGTACTGATGTTTGGGTGGTGGATATATGAGGTTTATTGTACCATTCCCTCTAAATAACATACATTTGACATTTATCATAATAGAAGGTTAAAAACTAATTATATGGGTGAATATGGTCAAAAGGTATAAACTTCCAGTTATAATATCACTGTCATGGGGATGTAACGTAGAACATAGTAACTAATCAATAATACTGTACTGTATATTTGTAAGTTGCTACGAGAATAAATCTTAAAAAGTTTATAAGAATAATTTGTAGTTATATATAGTGATGAATGCTAACTAGACTCATTGTGGTGATGGTTTTGCAGTATATACAAATAGCACATTATTGTGTTGTATACCTGAAACTAATACAATGTTCCATGTCAATTATATCTCAACTATCAAAAATGTTAAACTAATTGTACTATTATACCCACAGAAAGAAATTCTGACATTAATTCCAAACCATAACGCTCTTCTGAAGGACTTGGATGTTCTCCATAATTCATCCCAAATGAAGAATATGTTAACTTTCATTGAAGAAGCCTATAAGAGACTGGATGCCTCTTAAAGAGTTTCTTTTAGACTATTCCATATTAATTTAATGTTTATGAATTTATAAAACTGTTACCTGTGATGATATTGCAGAGGGTGAGTCTTCTTCAGGATTTATTTCCAATATGCACTTAAAATCAGCCTTACAGATCTCTTAGCATCTAATGTCCTAAAAACTGTTTTTGAGTAGTTGCCCAAACTAGGGACTCACATTTCTGTTGCTGTGTTTCTGGTTATTTGCCTGAAACCATGAAACAATGAACAGCCACAATCTGATGATTTATAGTGACTGAAGAGAACTCATTTATTGGTTAGTGCAGAGGAAATGTGATACTATCATATGTAAAGTGTGTGTAGTACCCGGTACATAGAAACATAATTGTTGGCTAGTATTATTATTCTTTACCTTATGACTTGCATTTTCTCTGTGGTTATCTGGAGCTTGAGAAATCCCCAAATGTCTTTATTCTTTTACATAACTCCCTCGACTTTTGTGGCATAATTAAGATTTGCCAGTTGTCTTTACCTTTGGAGGTAGCATGACCATTTTATTTCTTTAGTGGGGTTATTGACTAGATGTTGAATATTTTCCACTGTCATCAAAGGATACTTTTATTTAAAAGGAACCTAAGCACATTTATCCCTTAAAAGAAAAATCAAACAAAAAAACCTTTTTTATAAACCTTTTCTCATTGTAGCAATAAGTATATGTGTATATATATGTGAATAAATTATCATTTGAATATATTAAAAAACTTTTCTGGTCACTACAGTATGTTGTCCGATTTGATTTTATTTATTTGTAAAAGAAAATAACTGCAATTTCTCAGGCACCTGGTGGCTCAGTCAGTTAAGTGTCCAATTTCAACTCAGATCATGATCTCACAGCTCATGAGTTCAAGCCCCACATTGGGCTCTGTGCTGACAGCTCAGAGCCTGGAACCTGCCTCACATTCTGTGTCTCCCCTTCTCTGCCCCTCCCCCACTCCTGCTCTGTCTCTCTTTACCAAAAATAAATAAACATTTAAAATTTTTAAAAAATAACTGCAATTTCTCATTAATTTTCTTTCTAGCCTAGACTGTCTTGTCAGTTAAGGTAGAAGGTGGCATATTTGTGTTGATAACCTCCAGACAGAAACATAGCCTTAGTTAAACAAGTTTGGTTTAAAGCTCATTGCAGTAAGGGAGACCACACTGTCATAGGAACCCTAGGGAGCTTTAGTAAAAGGGTCAAAAGCAACATCCTCTTAGGAAATAATGGTCAAGGAGAACATTAATGGATCTTAAAGGAAAAGTCTTTAAGAAAGGAAACCTGCAATGCAGCATTTAAAGAAATAATTTTGTTGTATTTTGGACTACCCACTACATGGTAGACAAAGCAACTAAAAGTAAAAAGTAATACAAAATCTCTCTAAAACCCCTCATTTGGAACTTGGAACTTCTTGTTTTTAAAGTGACGAATAGAGAGCCCCAGCTCACCGATCTTTCATTAATCGTGACGTTTATAATAGCTTTTGATGGGAAAGGAGGAGTTAGTTAAAAGTCTGCTGTTTCTCTCAGAGCATCCATTCAAGGTTATTGTATGTCAACTGGAATTTTTATTCACCATTTTTACTGAGTAATCAATTCACCATGTGCATGAACTGGTCATATTACCCTCTTACAGCTTTGAAAAGTATGTGATGTATTTTGAGAGATCTACAGTAATCTGGCAAGTGGTAGGCAATCGAAAACATACACGATATTTTCTTCAAAGGCTAAATTTTGGTATACCCTTTGTGAAAATTCTAAGAGTTAATTACAGAGTCAAATAAAGTAAAATTTAACTGCACAAGGTCCCAGTAATTCAGGTGACTGTCCTATATAGTATCCTCACTCATTTAAGTGTTCATATGCACAGACCATGCCAGCTATGGCACACTTCCTCTACAGAAGTGTAGAGTGCCACTTGCCACAAACTTTCAAGTCTAAAACATACACTTTGGAATGACAGATGGTGTAAATATATAGCATGAAAGAAGCAAGGTAAATTATGATTTGGGACGCGAACGGGGAGCCTGTACAGCTATGTGGCAGAACTTAGTGCACTGTCACTTAAAATTTCTATTTTATAAGAGCCCTTCCATTGCCCCAACTTTCAGCTGGGCATATGTTTAGCAAACAAGTTTTGTTTAATTATGAGACACCTGCACTGGAACCTAAAATTAAGGGATTTACTTTCTTTTATTTGGTTGGATAGAATTTCCTGGCATTCTCAACCAAAAATAAATGCAAGTGCACCTGTCAAAATTAGTATGTGAATCATTCAGGTTGGCTTAGTTTCCAAACATAAGTCTTCTAAATCCTCTCATGTTTCATTAATTGCCAAGAAATACTCAGCTTTGAGGAAGGGAGAGGAAAGAAGGAAAGCAAAAGCAGAGAGATTCAGATTTCCCATTTAGACTTCATCATGTCTAAAGTAACAGCCATTTTTATATTCTAACCAGCTTTTCTTAAAGAGTTGCTGCCACTGAATGTATTTCTTTGCTACTAAACCAACATAGAACCACTTTATCTTGGCTTAGATGTTTGCTCTCATTAAAATGACCTGCTGTTATCAAGGCTATGAAATTGTATAGCAACCATATCCAAAGATGGGTGATAGTTGTTAAAATTGGACAAAGAGGAAGATGAAGAGGCGACATTTTCAAAATTCAATAAAACTACTATAAACAATTTCATTTTTCTTCCTTCACAATTGAGTATTTATTGGCTGTTCTGAGGACCAGTACAGACAATTCAATTTGTACAGGATCCTGAACTTATGTACCGAAAATCTGAAAAATCATGTAGTTGTGATTCTTTTCTAAGTTATTCCAGTGACCTTCCAGATTAAAATTTGGAGTCAAATTTTTCTTAACAGTATATCAAATACCAATATCTTCAAATGTTGATATGCTGTTACATTGTTAAGTCCCATTAATTCACAATTTAATATCACATATACATGCTCAAATTTTTAATCTTGCACAGCACATTAACAAAGGTACTAGGAAACCGGACTACCCTGTCCAACATGTCACAGAATTCACACAATTCTGACAGTGAGAGCCAAGACCAAGGAGTGGTTTTCCTTAGGAAACAACCCTACCAAAATCAACATGGTAATAGAAGTAATTTAAAATGTTCAAGACATATTAGATGCATGACTGACTCCAAGTTGCTATTTAGTATGCTTGGTATTATAGTATATAAAAACTATCCCATCTATGGAATGTTAAGCTGACAAGACAATCAAAGCCTCTCCCATATTCAATATCCCACTATTTACTGGTTGTACCAAAAAAAATCCAGCAAATTATTTCACCTCTTAAAAAAAAAGTACACTTAAAAAAATGGGCTAAGGTGGGATTCCCTCCTT
Organism: Crocuta crocuta; assembly: GCF_008692635.1. Lineage (NCBI taxonomy): Eukaryota > Metazoa > Chordata > Mammalia > Carnivora > Hyaenidae > Crocuta > Crocuta crocuta. The sequence goes on from NW_027527977.1 coordinate 178,881, forward strand.
CTTAAAAATGTTTCTAGAGCTACTAAAAAACTTGGATTTACAAAAGAGTTGATAGAATTATTCCTGTGAGCTGTACAAGAAGGGAGGCAGGGACCACGGATTAGACGTGGGATACGATATTAATCAGACGTAGCTTCTTTTTCTCGGGCTTCATCAGAGGCTGGGCTCTCCTCATTTTTAGTTTTTCCGTTTTCTGCAGGTAAGTCTTTTCGTTTCTTGGTTAGCCAATTCAGCCTGTTTTCCCTTTGCTCCCCTTTTCCCCTTTGCACTTTTTTGTCTGAAGATTTATCCTTTCCCACCGCCTCTTTTGGCTTCCCTTCCACTTTTGCAGCTGCAGGATTTGTACCTGACAGCCTCCCCTACCTCCTCTTGGGCTCCTCCTTATCTGCGCCCTCAGGGAAGCTGGAATAATTTAGCAAAGAATCACAACTACTTGAGTTTTTAGATTTTCCTCCCGAGCTTCGCGGTGGGTGGGCCGGCGCGTGCAGGTGCCTGCAGGCTGCAGCGCCCAGAGCCTTCTCGAAGCTGGGCTGCCCGGCCGCTGCAGCTCTGCTCCTCCCGCCGCGCCTGCCACCTCCGGAGCTGCTGCGACCCATGGCCAACAATTTCATTTTTTAATAAAAGCAAATGTGCCTTAGTCAATTTCATACAATTTACATCCCTAAATAAGTCCTTAAAATTAAGGTAGGTTTTTCAAATGGGAAGACAGGGTTATATAACGATAATTACAACGATGAAAATGGCATTTATTGATGTGTGCTATGTGCTAGCCACTCTTCTAAGCCCATTGGATGTATACATGCATTTATACCAATGTTTAAGCCTAATAACAACACTAGGGATTAAACTCTATAACGGTCACGATTACCCCCATCCAACAGTAAGGAATCTAGGGCTCAGGGAGGCCAAGTACCTGCCTCAAATACTATTGCTCAAATAGTAAATGATGGCATTAAGAAGTGAAAAATAGTCATCGTAATTTTGACGTAGGTATTTTCTAATAAGCTACAAATAGAAGAGGTTACTGAGGCTGATGAGTGAATTCTGTTTACAACAATGTAAAAATCCATCTGTTTTTCTAGGTATAATGATATTATGCATTGATAATATGTATGAATGTGGGTTTGCAGAAGAAAATCTCTTTAAATTTATCTTAGTCTCAGGGTTAACAGTTCACTTTAGCTTGATGGACATATATAAAATTTAATTGCTTTCAACCAATGTAGTTTTCCTGGAAAAATAATATGCTTTGGATATTTTTCCTTATGGCAAAAAACTATTCTGCTTAGTTTTGATATTTTATAAAGAGCAAAGAAGTTTGAAAAAAGAAAAGTTTCTGTTTTGTATACATTGGGAAAAGGATGAAGTCTAAATCTGGGAAGAGTTTTATATGTCTCTCAGAGTCTATAAACTACTTGATTCCTTTTAAAAGGGTTTTTTTTTTCTGACATTGTACATCATATCTAAAACAGTTCCTATTAGATAAATGACAATATCTGTTCACTTTTTAGTTGATTTTCCTCGTAATATTTAGAACATACTAGATTTATATAGGATCCCTTAGTGCCATGCACAGGTATGTTGCCATCAGTAGTATCCTTAAATTAAAAAAAAAAAAAAAGTTATCCATATACCCAGATCAAAAACAGTCTGATTTTTACATCCAGTAATTGTCATCTAATACAATTTTTCCAGTCACTTTCAAGTACCAGCTACCCATTGTGTTACTTAAATAAGCATCTTCAGTAAAGAACGCCCTGATTTTCCCCTTCATTTAATCTGGACTTTATGAGACATAAAGATGGTAAACAGTATCTCCCATGTGAACACATTCAGATTGAAGTGCTCTTCATATATCATTGAGACATTCGTACTGTTGACTATCCCAAAACTCAGGAATTATGTTGTGGGCACAGATGCCCAGGTAAGTATTTATATGTCACTTGAAATTGCAGCCATTTGAGGGAAGCAGGTAAACTCTGACTGACTTTTCATTTAAAAGAATGGGGTAAAAGAATTAAAATTTCCAAAAATACTCTCAATTCCACAAGTATCCTTTTTATAGATTACCCCTTTGTCAGACTTGAAAGTTTAGGGCAGCCAAATCATTTTCTTCTAGATAAAAATATATAAGGGGTCAGTGCCTCTCTGTCATTTACTTATTGTACCCCCTTCACCTGGGTCCCATTCCTTTTCATTCTGTTTTACAAATCTTAACAGATACATAGGTTTTGTGTCTAGAAGATGTCCATCTCTAAATCAAGATTAGTATCCACTGGCTTTTACACTGTAAGTCTAAATGTGGTAGAAAAAAAGAGATGGAGTGAAAACACCTGTGCTGTATGCGTGATGATTTTCACCTGACACCGTAAACTCCTCCCCTTCTACAGGTGTGGACACTTTTTTCCTCTCCCTCCTCTTTCCACTAAGGATTAATTAGGGAAGTAGGCTTGAAGAATAACTCACCAATTACTGGAAAAGAACCACTGTCCTGATACAAACTGAACTCTCAACATCAGGTAAGCATTTGTTCATTAAAATCATAAGTTTCCAATCATTAATTATAATTGTAAGAAGAAATCGGAAAAATACAGGGGGGAGGTGAAATTCAGCATTATATAGGAGGAATAAAACATAATCAGGTTTACAGAAAAATATGCTTTTGTTTTTTGGTCTTTTTGTTTTCCTGTTGTAAATTTTGATATGTGGAAAACAAGCATTACAAAATATAAAATTATTTGCACTGATGGGGCATGACTAGAGAAACAGGTAAGGAGGAATCTCTAAACAAGAAAACCTATCATTTGAAAAATAATTACAATCATTGGATCACAACTGCTTTAAAAAATTTCTTTCTTCATTAACAAACATCCACCATTGTATTGTAAGTGGTATATTACCTTATAAAAACAGAGATCTTTATTTATAAGAAAGTTCTCTCAGGAGATTATGCTTTTGTTGCTGATTAATATTAATAAAATATTTTAGGTGCTTGTCATGTGCTGATGGACACTTAAGTGTCTGGAAGAAACTTCGGTTTCTAAAACTTAAAATGAGTAAAATATTTTCCTTGACAAAGATTTCAGTTATTGAGTCCATCATTGATAAAAGTTCAGCCAAAGCAATTACAAATCTTCTCCTTCCAATTCTAGAAAACATATGAATTGTGGAGAAACTGTAATTGATAAACCTCGGTGAGGTTATGACATTCTGACCTTGTAGCTTTATAATTAATGGTTGTCATTATGACTTTCTAATATAATTCAAAAATCTATAAAATATGTTTTCTGCATCTATGAGAATGTCCATATTCTGTTTTGTGGCCTTTAAAAAATATCTTTGTATTTCATAAAAGAAAGATCCTCATGAAATTCATCATTGTTTACTGAAAGAACATTGTCTGGTGGTGTAATTATAGTGCCCTCTTTGTGTTCACCCATGGGAGAGATGTCTCTCTGATTTTAATATCACCAGTATTTGTCACTCTGTGTAATTTGTGAATTGAAAGAGCTTCTTAGTCTATAAAGGTATATTGAAGCCAGGTAGAGGAGGGTTTTCATAATTTAGAACTTAGGGAACTTCATTTAGTGATAGTACAAGTGAAAAGTCAAGCAAATGCTATGGTAAAGAACATATGGATAATTTTATGGACAAACTGAATCATGTAACTACTCATGTTTGTTTTTTCTTGTGTTATCTGCTAGAAAGCTTAAGGTACGAATCACTTACTGTGAGTACACTTGATCTGCATTGTTTGTGGTAGCTATGTTTAATAAACTCACAGGAACACTGTCACAGTGAGTTCTGAAACATTGCTTCCAGGGAAAATATAAGATTAGGTTCCTGAAACCTCAGATCACATTTTTATCGGCAGATCAACGTATAATGTTTTATGTGTATTTCTGCTTAAAGACATTAGTACGTATTGTCGATTTATTATCATTGAACTCACAGTGAAGAACATTATAATTCATGCCCAAAGAAAGCTTATGTAACACATGTATTTTCTTGGCAAGACACGTCAGTCTTTTTGCACTTAGGACCACGAGGCAGCACCTAAGTACAGTAGAACCCTGGGTTGCGAGTAACTTGTTGTGTGAGTGTTTCACAAGACAAGCAAACATTTCTAATAAATTTTAATTTGATAAACAAGCGATGTCTTGCAATACAAGTAGTATGGGATGCTGAACATCACATGATCACCACTGAGCCAAGGGTTCTTCTCTCTCTTGCTCACTGCAGGATTTTGGGTGATCATCTCCCATGCTTGGATGCTCGCTCTCAGGCCATGGTGTTTGGCAGAAATCAGTGATTTTTCAGAACATTGGAAGGTGCCCACAGCTGGCACTAGTATACTTTTAGTCACTTCAAAGCACCTATGAACAGTCTTTTACTTTTCCATATAAGAAGAAGCATATGAGGGGCGCCTGGGTGGCTTAGTCGGTTAAGCGTCCGACTTTCGCTTAGGTCATGATCTCGCGGTTCGTGGGTTCGAGCCCCGCGTCGGGCTCTGTGCTGACTGCCAGCTCAGAGCCTGGAGCCTGTTTCAGTCTGTGACTCCCTCTCTCTCTGACCCTCCCCTGCTCACGCTGTCTCTCTCTCTCTCCTAGAAATAAATAAAACATTAAAAAAATTAAAAAAAAAAAAAAAAGAAGAAGCATATGAATGCTTTGCTTCATTCTAGGTCAGGCTGCCTGCAGATATAGCCCCTTTCCTCTGCTGCCTTATTGCAGGTACATTAAATACAGTATATGACAAGAGTTTATTAATACTGTACTGTAGTCAATATCTGTTAGCGAGAGTGAAAGTTGTCCTACACAGTAACCCGCCTCTCATCTTCCTCATACTCGCCACAAAGGTTTGCAAAGGTAAGTGGGGACTGATGTGTTTATTTTTCTTTATATTTTGTATTTTCTTTATTGTTTTGTATTATATTACAGTATTGTAATCATTTTTATATGAATATTTTGGGGTTGTGGAATGAATCATCTTAGTTTCCATTCTTTCTTTTGGGGAAATTCTCTTTGATATACAAGTGCTTTGGATTACAAGCATGTCTCCAGAATGAATTATGCTCACAAACCAAGGTCTTACTGTACTCTGCTTGGGGCCATCTCACAAATGACTGAGAAAGTACTGTAAATATTGATTCTGGAGGTTACAGATAAATTTTAGCAAGTAGGTGAACTCATAAATATGGAATCCACAAATAAAGAGGATGAACTCTATATGTAGGACTGTATCCATATGCTGTGCCTATTGGTCTCACTCTTTTTTTTTTTTTTAATGTTTTATTTATTTCTAGGAGAGAGAGAGAGAGAGACAGCGTGAGCAGGGGAGGGTCAGAGAGAGAGGGAGTCACAGACTGAAACAGGCTCCAGGCTCTGAGCTGGCAGTCAGCACAGAGCCCGACGCGGGGCTCGAACCCACGAACCGCGAGATCATGACCTAAGCGAAAGTCAGACGCTTAACCGACTAAGCCACCCAGGCGCCCCCGGTCTCACTCTTTACCCCATATTACTTTTTTACTTCTATTTTCCCCTTGCCTGAATTTTAAACTTAATTTTTCTTCATATATTTTACCTGTGTATAAGTGGTTTTAGACCCTTTGGAGAACAAATCAGGCAATAAATAATCAAATCATCAACAAGTACTTAGAATTCCTACTGTTTGCACTAGCTACTTTGCTATGTGTAAAGACACAAAAACATCTTTAGACATCAAAAGCATCTCTTATTACTAAGAGATACATGATCAGTTCCTTTATGAAATAGTTTTATTTCATTTTCTCTCAAAAATATTTCATTAGAATAAATGAATATTTCATCTATTAAGAAGTTAAAATTTTACTTAGAGAGAGCATGAGTGAGTGAAAAGTCAAGCAGATACAAGGGTGACAAGATGATGGCTCAACCTCTCCTGCTTTTACTACACCTGAACTCTAGAAACTCTCGATTTCTGCAAAGCTTCTAATATTGACCCAGACTATGAGTACTAGACTATGGTCCAGAAGCCTGATTGTCTAGTGCTGGCCCTTAGTATCTCTTCTGACTCCCGTAGAGAATACAAATACCTCAGAGGCACCACTCAGCTAACTGGTGTCCATAGGGCCTGATCACAAAAAAATATGATTCTTAGAAGTTCAGACTCACATAAACTATATGTAGAGTTTTATGGTGGATTTTAGGTAAATCATAATCAAACTCTGAGTATCTTATAGTCACAGAAAGCTGCCACATAAGGAAATCAAATAGTAGCTTTCTCTGCCTGGAAATGTATTGTACAGGAACAGTCCACCACAATCCCAGAAGCACCAGGTTCCCCTGTTGAGCTGAATTATCTTTACCATCCTAGTGCCTGGCTGCTAAGAGCAAGTAGGTAATCTCTACTACACTGAATACGGAAAAAAAAGAAATATATTTTTTATTTTAGCCAAAACCTGATTAGAATGCTGGGAAACAAAATTTTCTTGGGGACAAAAATCAGGTGATATGGAGCCCCCCAAATCTAGAAAATATAATTACATATGGTTGAATTGCATACATTATATTAAGGCCCTTTTTTCATTCCTTAATTTTATCTCACTAAAATGAGCCTGCCTGGGGCACCTGGGTGGCTCAGTCAGTTAAGCGTCCAACTTCAGCTCAGGTGGTGATCTCACAGTTCAAGCCCTGCTTCAGGCTCTGTGCTGACAGCTCAGAGCCTGGAGCCTGCTTCAGATTCTGTTTCTCCTGCTCTCCCTCCAAAACAAACATTAAAAATATAAATAAAAAATAAATAAAATGAACCTCAGCCTTTGCTCACATCTGATTCTTCATCTTCAATCTAGATGTTTCTATGCAAGTTGTTCTTCATAACCACCCGACACTTGACCCGTTCAAGTCTTCCTCTGGTCTTTGCCCCACATCGTAAAAAGAAGTTTCCCTACTTAACCCTATGATTCTTACTCTGAGCTTCCTAATATCCTTTCAGCAACTACCTAGAATGTCTTTATTTTTTTTTTTTTAATTTTTTTTTTAAGGTTTTTTAAATTTATTTCTAGAGAGAGAGAGAGCGTGAGCAGGGGAGGGTCAGAGAGAGAGGGAGTCACAGACTGAAACAGGCTCCAGGCTCTGAGCTGGCAGTCAACACAGAGCCCGACGCGGGGCTCGAACCCACGAACCGTGAGATCATGACCTAAGCGAAAGTCGGACGCTTAACCGACTAAGCCACCCAGGCGCCCCTAGAATGTCTTTACTATGTGCCAGGCCATGTAGGTGCTGGGGGATACTGGAGCACAAAGCAGGTATGAGCCCTTCCTTTCCTCCTTTTTTTTTTTAATATGTATTTATTTTTGAGAGAGAGAGAGATAGAGCAAGTTGGGAGGGGAGAGAGAGAGAGAGAGAGAGAGGGAGACAGAGGAAGGCCTGAGCTCCCAACTCATGACCTACGGGACCATGACCTGAGCCGAAGTTGGCCACTTAACTGACTGCGACACCCAAGTGCCTCACGCTGCCTTCCTTCTTGCAGATCACAGTCTACTTGAGACAGACTTAATGAAAACACAAACAAATGTGAAATCACAACTGTTACGTGCCCTAAAGGACGAGTTGATCACAGAGAATGTGTATAATAAGAAGGCTTAACCCAATATAGATACTCACCTCTTTCCAGGATTAGGTCATTAACATTCTCTATTACTACATGTTCTCTGAGTTACACACTCCAGTGCCCCTCATTGTCCTTTCCTTCCCTCTTCCGAGGGAGCTACAACATTCCAAAGCATACCTGGTGAAAAGAGGATTTCAAGGATACTCCTTAGGAGATTCAATGTTAACAAGCAAAAATTAAACATATGCCTTCAAATTTTTAATTAGGTGTGGAATTGTTAGAGCTCTGCAGAAGATGTTGGTGTTAAACTGTTCTACCAAATTACTGACACTGGAAAAAATGTTGAAGAGTTACTTTCCTGAGTCGCTCAAGGTATCACACATTTAAGAGTTTGATTTTTATTTCTTCCTTTTATTATTCTGTGAAATAATGTCAGACTTGTGGCTGTTTCCCAAATTTTTCTGATGTCAAGACTTTCTTGGAGCACTTATTAAACATATGGTTTCCCTGTCCCCTCCTGCTAGAGACTGATCCCCTGCATTGTAGATATGGCCCAGGTAATTATATTTTTGACGGCCACTTTAGATGATGTCTAGGAAAATACAGGGGGTACTGGACTACATTATTTCTAAGGTAAAATCGAGTTTTGAACTTTTTTAATGGCAGAAGGGTATGGATTAAGTGGTATTGCTCACAAGAACATAACCTAGGTTCACGATGAAGCTGAGGTTCAGGGGTCATTATAAAATTTTTCTGATTACTTCAAGATCATTATTTTTGAAGTTTCTTCTCAATGGCCTTATTGGTCATTAAACCTCTATTTGTCAAAGTCTTCTCAAAGTCCATGAGGGCCTGCTCAGACCTACTATGGAAGATGACATTAATCAAAGATTACAAATAAATGTGAGATTAAAACATTTGAAGCACTTGGAGAAAAAATGCAAAATGCAAAGAAATTGTCTTTGAAGGCTAAGTTTCTTGACCAAGGAGATAGCCCTACAACAGTGGTTTTCAAATGTGAGTGGCAAGGTTATAGCTCGATGGTAGAGCACTTGACTGCAAATGTGAGTGGCATGCTGATAGTCCAGAAGAGATATAATGAAACAGGATTTCTAAGGATGGAGACCAGGGAGCTGTATTTTTTAGCACACACACTGGAGCACTGTACTGGGTTGATGAAATCTAGTCATCTTGCCCTACTGATCATGCTTTAACTATGCACGATAGAGAAAATCTGAGTGATGATAATTTGTGATCTTATGGCTAAAAGAGTATCAAATGGACAATCTGCCTCAAAATTCCCCATTCTGAATGCAGACACCAAAATGAATAAATGTTTGGCCAACTCTTTTGCCGGAGAGAACTAAAAAGGTTTTGCTAACCTTCACAGGGTCATCCAAGATGTTATAATCATCAAGACAAAGGATGGGCCCCTATATTATAAATATCATATTTGGATAGTACTTTAGCATACAGATATTTTCAATTTATTTTATCCTTCCACCAGCTTTGTAAAATGTCTATTAATCTGCTTTAATGTTTTTGTTTTTGTTTATTTCTGAGAGAGAGTATGTGTGAGCAGGGGAGGGTCATAGAGGGAGGGAAATACAGAATCTGAAGCAGGCTCCAGGCTCTGAGCTACCTGTCAGCACAGAGACCGACGCGGGGCTTGAACCCACGAACTGGGAGATCATGACCTGAGGCGAAGTTGGATGCTTAACTGACTGAGCCACTCAGGCACCCTCTAATCCATTTTAAAAATGAATTAAGGTGGAGTCCAAAAAAAGATTAAAGCAAATAAAGAATCAGTTAAATCCCAGTTCTCAGTTCCTTTCATTTCATATCTACTGCTTCTCCCATAGCGACTTAGCTACCAGATGCCCAAGGGTAGATGTGTTGTTTTGTTTTGTTTTTACTTTTTTTGGACTCCTCGTTCATACAGTGCTTGCCATGGGGCTTTGCTCAAAATAATTACTCAATAAACTTTTTTGTTTGGTCACTGGCGACATTATAAAATAATTACTTATTAACCCCCACCTCTTCAAATCTCGTTTTTTAAGGACCTCTGAGTTCAGATTAGTTGAGTTGGTCTGAATGATATGTATCCTTTTTCAAAATATCTTTCACACGATCTCATTTGAGATTTAAAAAGTTTATTAATCCCTCTGGAATATTAATACTCTGAATAGGCAGGTATTTAATTATGATTTTGCAGATGATGTTACTGAATCCCTTCCCCATATCTAAGTGCTGGAGTTCAGATTTAAATCCATAATGTTTGCATCTCATAACACCATTTGAAATAAGAGTTAAAGAAATGAAGCCTGTAGGCACAAATCAATGTCTTCCTTGTATAATCTCTTTCAAAGCTGCTTAGCTTGGCACTCTCAATGTCTTGCTTTCTATACACTAAAGTCTCTTTATCTTTTACTCTCTTTATCTTACTTCAATTATTTCATTGTTATGCAATGCCTGGCTTGGGTTCTGTGACCTTACTTTCAGAATGCCCCTTCAGTTACACTGTGCCCTTTAGAGAATAAAAAAGATAAAGAGAAAATAGTCTTGTTGTATACATGCTTCCTCCATTTTTTTTTTTGTAGGGTATGGCTATGTATTTTATAATCTCATTTTTTTTTCTTTTTTTAGGTTTTTATTTACATTCCACTTAGTTAATATACAGTGTAATATTAGTTCCAGGTGTACAATTTAGTGATTCCACACTTCCATACAACACCCAGTGCTCCTCACAAGTGCCCTCCTTAATACCCATCACCTATTTTACCCATCCCCCTAGCTACCTCATCTTAGTATTTCAGTGATTAAATGTCCCTCCAAATTTTCTCCACAAACTCCAACTGCTCATTCCTCCAGCATCCTTACTTCCTCTAGCTACTTCCCCCCTCCTCTCAACACTCACCTTTCAAATAAACAGCTGTTAGAAGAGTTTGTTTCTTAGTTTTCAACCAATGTGAAATCTTGCAGATGGTTGCAAATCTCTTACAAACAAGTCATGTTGGGGATTTTTTTCGTTCACAGTCTGAATATTGGAGAGATATTTTCCCTTTTAACCTTCTAAACATTCCAAGCATATTTAAGTTCCATTTTTGAATAAAGATGTATGGTTTCTTCATGGGAATAAACATTTTAATAAACGTATGCCTATATATTGTAAGATCAGCAGCCCCAGAATTTAATGATTAATGGAACAAGCATGACCCTTCCAGGTTGCTTTACTTTTCAGATTTTCACTGTGATCCATGTCGCACATTAGTATTAGCCAGACTAAATTTGTAAAGATACAGTCTATGAGAAGATTTGAGTGAGGTCCCAGACTTGGTAAGACAGAAGGGAGCTGAATAATGTTGTAGTCATTGAGGGGAGTGATTTGAATCAAGATGTGATGAAAGAGGTAAAATGTAGGTTCCAATGTCCTTAGAATTTAAGTTGGTTTTCACTGAAGTATAACACATATTAGAAAGTGTAAATAATTATGTAGCTCAATGAGTTTCTCTTTTTTTTTTTTAATTTTTTTTTATTTATTTCTAGGAGAGAGAGAGAGAGAGCGTGAGCAGGGGAGGGTCGGAGAGAGAGGGAGACACAGACTCTGAAATAGGCTCCAGGCTCTGAGCTGGCTGTCAGCACAGAGCCCGACGCGGGGCTCGAACCCACAAACCGCGAGATCATGACCTAAGTGAAAGTCGGACGCTTAACCGACTAAGCCACCCAGGTGCCCCTCAATGAGTTTCCACTGAGCAAATATCTATATAACCTGCACTCCAGTCAAGAAAGAACATTACTTCAGGCATGCTTCTCCCTACCCTGCAAAGCTCCTTTCCAAACACTACCTTTCCCTGCTCCCCAAAAGCAATCACTATCTTGACTTCTAAAGCCATAATTTGGTTTTGTCTGCTTTTGAATGTAATGTACATTGGATCACAGTAAGTATCTTTTGGTGTCTACCTTCTTTAGCTCAACATTAAGTTTCTTTTTTTGTAATCCAGAGTATAAATATGGCAAAATTCGTTCATTTTTTCTACTGTTGGTGGGCACCCCAGTTGTTTCCAGTTTTTATCTGTTATGAAGATGCTGCTATGAGCACCAGCTCTGCCCTCCTTGTTGACACCACAACCTTCTCTTCTCTATAAGCTACACACATAACATATGGAAGCTGTTTTATAGGGCAGGCATCTTTGATTCTTGGTGGAGAATAAATATGAAAGGCCACAGAACAGAATTCTAATATTCAGTACTGTTTAGTCAACAAGCCATTGATCCACCCTATGAGACTCCATGGATATAATAATGAATGAGACATAGTTACGACCCTCATGGAATGCTTATAGAGCCTTGCTCCATCAAATCTGAAATGTAGGGGGGCTACCCTCAGTGATGTTTAATTGTAATTCAGGATTAAAAGAGTAGTTGCATTTAACAGGTTATTTTCAGATAGTATAATAAACTTCAAAAGTACCTGAGCATCAAAATTATCTGTGGAATTTTTTAAAAATATTTTTAATGTTTTATTTTTTTCTGAGAGAGAGAGAGACAGAGTGAGCAGAGGAAGGTCAGAGAGAGAGGGAGATACAGAATCTTAAACAGGCTCCAGGCTCTGAGCTGGCAGTCAGCACAGAGCCTGACGCGGGGCTTTAACCCACAAACTGTGAGATCATGACCTGAGCTGAAGTTGGAGGCTTAACTGACTGAGCCATGCAAGCGCCCCATATCTGTGGAATTTTTAAAACACATATAAGCCCTAAATCCATACATCAGATTCCAATTCATTCTGTAAGTATTTATCACTGGCCTGTGTGCCAAGCACCCATCTACTCACCCTGTTGTTTTGGTACCTCTCACTGCTGTGCAGTAAAAACCTAAGTTTGGGGAATGTTTTCATAGGGTTTCATAGACTATCAGTTTTCACGTACAGTGATGAAATAACAAAAGTTTGTATGTGTGCATGTTGTATATATGTGTGTACATATTTATAATTTCCCTTCTCGTGCCTCAATTATACAGTAGAAGAAGTGAAAATGGTAACCTGCAACTGGAAGAGTTAGTAATGTGATTGGCTTGTCTCTCTGGGTTCTCTGGCTCAGGTTTATGGAGCTGTGATGAACATAAATCGTGGGAATCCCTTTCAAAAGGAAGTGGTAGTGGAGTCATGGCCAGACTTCAAAGCTGTTATCACCCGGCGCCAGAAAGAGGTACAGATTTGAAAGGCCTAAAACTGTAAGAGTTGACATTAACTAATAAAGAAAAGATTAGGTAAAGGTGACATAACTATCATAGCCATAAATGTTAGCTTAACACGCTACATATGTCACCACTAGTTTCTAATATTTGGAGTTATAGACATATGGAAAACCATTAATCTAAATGTGTTCAATTAAGTGCTTCTGTAGAGTTTCATAATCTCTAGAAGCATGAAGCATACATACTTGTGCATACTAGTTTTTCCCCTGGTTTGATGATTCCTTGTGACCAATGACTTTAGGTCATCTGGAGAAAAATCTAAGAATGTTGAAAAGGATAACATCTGTCCTATTCTGCCTCAAGACCAAAGAGAAGCTCCCATGATCAAAGGCGTGCTGCTCTGACCACACTAGGAAAGTTCTGAGAGTTCTGTTCGATTCTTGTAGGCAGCTCGATTAAGTTGTACTCATTTTATTTTTATAAATAAAGAATATCCCAGAAAAATGTGAAATATCTTAAAACTTCCTGAATACCAGAAGAAATATCAAGTAAAATCTCCTAAATTTCTGTTATTTCCCTTGCTATAGTATATTCGCCACATTCCCATCTAGCCATTGTTTATAGATGGCTAATTTTGGTACTGGGAATGATCTAGACATATGCAACTAATGGTATCTAGTGTCTATGGGATTTGAGTGACCTAGAGGATGTATTTGTGTTTTTATGATTATGTCTTCCATCCTAGGCAGAGACAGACTACCTGGACCATTATACTAATGCCTATGCTGTGTTCTACAAGGATGTCAGGGCTTACCAACAGCTCTTGGAAGAACATGATGTTATCAACTGGGATCAAGTTTTTCAAATACAAGGTAAGATCAAGTGTGACTCTAGGCAGTCTTTTTCGTTCTCATTTTTGTCATATATGTCAGATAGATAGATAGATATGTCCTATATTAAGTGCACAAATTCATATATATATGTGTATATATATGTGTGTGTGTGTATATATATATATATACATTTCATATAGTTACAATTTATATATTACAGTTTGGTAAGAACACTCATGTTTTACTCCTAATGAGGCTTGACCTTTCGGGTGTGCAGAGACCATTTAAATGGGACTGCTTTTAAGTGACATTTTCCCCCCACTGTGACTATAATATGGATATCAGTGAGTATCAACATATTTTTATTACTCTTAATCATTTCCTGTCACAATCTTTTAAAATGACTCTAAGTTAAGTATAAGCCAATAGGTAGGTCTTCTCTTCTTGCTGAAGCAAATGATTCTGGAAAGAGATAGTTAACTGATCTGCATAGGATATCCTGGCATGAGTTAGTAAGATAAGAGTATATTTGAGCTCTGAGTAGATAACTACATGGTTATCGATGCTAGTGGAAGAACTTTTGGCCAAGACAAAATTACATTAAGAGCTTCTAAAAGTGTGATGGGGGTGACTAGGTGGCTCAGTCAGTTCAGTATCTTGGTTTTGGCTCAGGTCATGATCTCACAGTTCATGGGTTCGGGCCCTGTGTTGGGCTCTGTGATGACAGCACGGAGCCTGCTTTGGGTTCTCTATCCCTCTCTCTCTCTCTCTGCACCTTCTCTGCTTGCTGTCTATCTCTCAAAATTAAATAAATAAGCATTTTTTTAAAAAAAGAGTTTCTAATAGTGTGGATGGATGATTTCAGCTTCATTATATCACTTTTTCAGCTTTTCATGATTGGTGGGTGATATAGTCAAAAAAGTTTGTTTCTACCTATTTCTTTGAAAATGAGTTTCTTGATCATTTGACAGGAAGACAGGTCCCCCATGTTAGAAATATAAAGTCTGATAATCTTTTTCGGCAACAAACAGCTGAAGCCCTCTCATAAGGAAAAGTTTGTCTGCCTGCAAACAATGACGTCCTAAGTGTTCACATGGTTTGATGTTGATCTAGCTGTGTTTGAGGGACAAGGCAAACCCAGGGTCTCCCTACTACTCTGACAGCTTAACTACTCCCTCCAACCTTCAAGCAATGACTAATGCATATTCATAACCCAAAGACTTGGGGTGTTTTGTAAAATCCATTTGGAAATGCTCAAAAAGACCTTCCTATGGAAGTTCTAAACCGTCTCCTGTCTTTACAGATTTACCCCAGTTGGTTGGAAGTGAGACACGGTTCTACCACTTACTTAAGCAACCTAGGAAAATTTGTTCATCATTATTACTTTGATGTGAAAATGAGTATACCTCTTCCTTAGTGTGAAAAATCATGACAGTAACCGTATACATTATGGTGCTATAGACCTACTATCCTCAGATCACCTGAACCCATCATTAGGAAGAGGACATCCCTGTAATTGCCAGTATTTTTCCCCCAGAAGGCTGAGTCACTTATAGTCATTTAAATTGACACAACCATCTTTCCTGAAGTTTGATGGGACAGATGTAAGTTAATAGCACCTAAAATAGCTGGAGTGGTAAAGACCCCTCATTTAGTATGTAATCAGTGCAGGCATCACCTTTGGCTTCTGATGTGGCCTCTTAGCTATAGGCTTCTATGGTAAGAACTATAAAATTCTCTTTGGAATATTGATTTTTTAATGTTTATTTATTTTTGAGAGAGAGACAGACAGAGCATGAGCAGGGGAGGGACACAGAGAGAGGGAGACACAGAATCTGAAGCAGGCACCAGGCTCTGAGCTGTCAGCCCAGAGCCCAATGTGGGGCTCAAATCTACAACTGTGAGATCATGATCTGAGCTAAAGTTGGACACTTAACTGACTCAGCCACCCAGGGGCCCTTCTCTTTGGAATACTGAATAGCTTTTGAGAAGTCATCAGTATCTTTACCTATTTTTAATCAGAGCACCTAAAAAAGTGCTGCTTCCATAACATCTCCAAATCATGAACAATTTCAAAAGTCTATCTACTGCCATAGAAATGGTCAATCTTTTAACTCATGCCACAGAGCCACTGTTGGGCTGCCAGATAGGTTAGGCAGTAGGCTATGGAGCCCCTTCAGTGCTGGGTGTTCGGAGCAACAGCATACTCTGCCTAGGAATGCCTTTGTTGTCATTTTGAATATAAGAGCAATCCGTAAACGATATTAAATCAAGGTTAACCCACTAACCTACTAGGAAGAGCCAAATTCCTTGTGTTGGCCATGCAAAGGCAGGGAACAAAGAAATATGCAGCAGACAGACAGACCAGGCCCTTTTGTTCACTACTAGCTGCAGGGACATGAGAGAGCTCATTGACATAAGCACTAACCTAAAAGTTTCAGAAGCCTCTAGTTCCCTGCTGGAACTAGACTCTAATCAACTGTGATAAGTGGCCTGAGTTTTGTCTTAGCCAACGAGCAACTCCTCCCTTTCGAAGGAGGTAGGATGGACAAAGGCAGGACAATTAGTGAGCATTCCTTCTGTGAGAAAGTAGAAAGTCATTTGTTAAAATGGTAATCTATACAATGGACAGAAGGACATGGTCAACAACACCATGGAAGGATAATCAGCAGACTCCAAACTATGGAAATCCTACCTAGCAAACTGGATTCTTTACAAATAAATTGAAAGAATTTTTAAAGGTGGGTGTAGGGGAGCTAGGCATTGAAAGAAAACCTGTAAATTAAAGTATTTACCAGACAAAAAGTGGACAAAATCTTAGAATAGTGCTTAAGGACTCACACTTGCATAATAAAACTTAAAACAAAGATGTGATTGCCACAAAAATTATGATAATGTTTGTTATTAGGGGAGAGCGAGGGAATTGTGATTGGGAGAGTAGTAAATAGAAGGGCGTAAGTAAATTTCTATTTTTTGTGGCTTTAGTAGTAGTTAAAATATATAATCATTAAGCTATACATTTGTTACATATTTTTCTCTGTTGCATCTTATAATTTAAAAAGGCTTTTCAAGAGATGTTAGTCTAAATTTCATAAAGAATTAGTTCAGTCTAATTTAGGAAAAAGAAATTCTGTTTGAACTACCATACCGTTGGTTAGTACAAGCTATTTTTTCCCTCAAAGTCTCTTGAATTACTTACATGTAATTCAGGGATATTATATGGGATTCTAGCCACAGCATCTATGATTTTTAATAGCATTAACTTGAAGACCTGCTTATCTTTTCTTAGACTTAATGCCCTGAGGGAGGAGCCAAGACTCTGATACCAGACTGTGACTTCCCGTTCCCACATTTATGTGTTCTTCAAGAAGAAGTGACTTATTGGAAGGAGGGAACAAGCCATTAGATATGGACGGAACTGGGAAAGTCAATTTTGAGGGGATCCAATTAATCAGGACCCAGACTGGAAAGGATAGAGCCAATAGGATTTTGGAGAAGCAGAGCAAGTCAGTTCTCAGTAAACAGAAGCTAACATTTCATGCGATGAGCTCCGTCATTGATGAACAGAGACCGTACCATTCGTGTTTCACTGTGACACAGTGCCCAGCATAGGGCTTTACATATGGCAAGGGCCGAATAAAGCTTTATAGGTAATATAGTATAGCTGTGATAAATGTGTAGGATACAGGTGAGTTAAGTTTAGAATAAATCTCAGCAGGGGCGCCTGGGTGGCTTAGTCGGTTAAGCGTCCGACTTTCACTTAGGTTATNATATTCCTTTGGGGGGAATTTGTTATTGATGATATATTTTTTAAGTTTATTTATTTATTTTGAGAGAGAGCGAGAGAGCTTGAGCATGAGTGGGGAGGAGCAGAGAAAAAGGGAGGGAGGGCATCCCAAGCAGGCCCCACACTGTCAGCACAGAGCCTGACCTGTGGCTCCATCTCCCGAACCATGAGATCATGGCCTGAGTTGAAATCAAGAGTCAGACACTCAACTCACTGAATCACCCAGACACCCCTATACTTTGATATTTCTGTAATGGGCACCTAAGGCAAGAGGCTGGAAAAGTCTTTAAGTCAGAATGTCATGCCAAATAAATGTGAGTTCTTTTATACTTCTAGCTGTATAGTAGATTGTAGACTTTTAGAGTTATAAAATTTCTCTTACCTTAAGGTGTTTAAGATCAGTCTGGAAAGTCAGAAAAATCAAGAAAATCCCACAAGTAATTCTAAATTTCCAAGGGATATTCTCATCAGAAATGTTCATGGGAGATCATGATCATGATGAACAATATGAAAGGGATTTGAAAATCCCACACAATGTTTGAAAATCAGGCAGGGAGTAGCTGTAATAATTTATATGTAAGTATATAGTGGTTGCCACCACAAGGTGGCAAACTGGTGGTATTGATGATAATTAGTATAAAAATACTGCAACAAATTTCATTTTTGTGTTTTCAAATAAAACACCCACATTTTCCATCATGTCTTACCATGTACAGGGCTTCAGAGTGAATTATATGATGTTTCCAAAGCTGTTGCCAACTCAAAGCGGTTACGGGTAAACCTAACCTCCTTCAAGGCTGTTCATTTTTCTCCTCTTTCAACTCTGCCGGACACCAGTTCCCTGTACGTAAACTAAGTTTCTACATGTGGGCTGGGACTTACTACATAGGAGTACAAATAGTGCCTAAAATAGGTACTATTTTTAAGGAACATTAGGTACTTTGGATTAAAGCCACAGAGTTTAGATTTGTCTCTGTGGGTATGTGCCTGTGGGTCTGTGTGTGTTTACTTTTTTTCTGCTGTGCTTGACTGCACATAATTTCTTGCAAAATTTAAACCCATGTATGTGTGCATAGTGATAAACGAACTCAGGAGTCCTGTATTTTCATAGTATACACAGAAAAATCATTCCTTGGTATGCTCCTCCTCCAGATAATTCTAACTGGCTTCTGTTGTTTGAGCCCAAAGTGCTTATTGTATTTTTCATGTTTCAGGGATAAGGGTAAATAATTGACCTGTGTGGAGCTTTAATAGGCCAGGGACTAGATATTTTAAGTATACTACCTCTTGATTCTTTTGTGTAATTCCCTTTTTGAACAGAGTTGAAGTAACACACAGGAGTAAACTGCAGAGCCAGGAAATAACTCCTGATTCTGTCTCCAGAATCAAGTCTTCAAAAGATTTGTTACTTTGTATCTATATTCTTTCTTTCTTACTGGGAAGCCCCTGTTTTGCCATTTACTAGTTACCTTCCTTTTGCTTCATCTTTCTGAGCCTCAATCAATTTCTTCTTTTCAAAAACTAACCTATAATACCTTCCTTACATGTATTTTATAAACAAATGAAACATCATGAAAAGTACCCACCTCAGTGAATGTTACTTTTATTTCTATGAAGTATGTTGAAGGAATTTTTGAGCAAAACAAGGCTAAACCTAAAGAAGAATGGGCACTTTAAGTCACAAAGGAACTGGAGTTGATTTTTTTTCCAGCTATGAAAATTTCCAAACACATACACAGGCTGAGAGACTACTATAATGAACCTCCTATCAATATATGGCTAATCTTGTTTCATCTATACCCCTATCTGCTGATTATTCTGAAGGAAATATCCCAGAGATTCATCTATTATTCTTAAGTATTTTAATACATATCTCCAAAATATAAGGATTCTTTAAAAAACAAAAAACTACACTAATATCACTTCTGTGCCAGGGGTCCCCAGGACCACCACAGGCTCACTAATTGAGTAGGAGGACCCACAGGACTCAGTGTACATAGATTACAAAGCAAAATCGGCAAAGAAAAAGGTGCATTGGCAAAGTCCAGAGGAAACCAGGCTCAAGCTTTCCAGAATTTTCCCCAATGGAGTCACATAAAACACACGTCATTTCCTCAGCAATAAGCTGTCACAGCACATGCAGGATTTTGATTGGAGGCACCCTCTGTCTAGCACATACCAATTCTTTAGACTTCCAGAAGGAAAACAGGTTTTCATCATAAATCACATGGACTGTCACAAACAGGCACAGTGAGTTCCAACTCATATCAGTTCTGAGAATGGCAGATTGCCTGCAGAAATCCAAATGGCGAGACACCGGCCAAGGGCCAAACTGGCAAGCAGGTTTGGCTTTTCTTTTCTTTTTTCTTTTCTTTTCTTTTTTCTTTCCTTTCCTTTTCTTTCCTTCCTCCCTCCCTCCCTCCCTTCTTCCTTCCTTCCTTCCTTCCTCTCTCTTTCTTCTTCCTTCCTTCCTTCCTTCCCTCCTTCCTTCCTTCCCTTCCTTCCTTCCTTCCCTCTCTCCCTCCTTTCCTTTCCTTCCCTTCCCTTCCCTCCCCTTTCCTTCCTTTCTCCTTTTCTTTTTCTTTGATTTATTTTGAGAGAGAGACTGAGAGAGCACAAGTGGGAAAGGGACAGAGAGAGAAAGGGGTAGGGGGAATCCCAAGTAGCCTCCGCACTGTCAGTATAGAATCCAACATGGGGCTCAGTCTCACAAACCTTGAGATCATGACCTGAGGCAAAATGAAGGGTCAGCCGCTCAGCTGACTGAGCCACCCAGGCGCCCCACAAGCAGACTTTTCTAAAGATAGGGTCCTTAAGCCTGCTGCACCAGCCCTTTGCTCTACAGTATCTCAACATTTTGTCAGCAGTGTTTCCTTAAACCAGTTAGTAGCTACATTTCCCAAATTATCATAATACTTTTAGCAGTTTGTTTTGAATAAGCACCAAAATAAAGCTCATACATTGCAATTGGTTAATCTCTCTCAAGTTTTTATTTTTTATTTTCTTGATATAGGGGTCCCCTTTCATTGTTTTTAGTTCTTACATTACTTTGTATTGAACAAACCAGGCTATTTATCCTTTAGACTTTTAGAGTTTCCTAGTCTGTTTACTGTCATATCCCTGAGATGTTATTTAAAAATTTTCCCTATCCCCACTCAGGCCTTTTAAAATCCGATTTTGATTTAAATTGCTTCCCTTCTGAGGTGCCTGTGTGGCTCAGTCGGTTAAGTGTCCAACTCTTGATTTTAGCTAAGGTTATGATATCACGGTTGTGAGATCGAACCCCACGTCCAGCTCTGTGTTGAGCTGGGCATGGAACCTGCTTAAGATTCTCTCTCTCCCTTTTCCTCCACCCTTCCCCCTTCCCTTCACGCCATGTTCTTCCACAGATGCTCACGGATGCATGCTCACTCTCTCTAAATTAAATTAAATCAAATGCTCCCTTCTGCATAGGAAGATACTTTAGCACCTAGGTCATTATCAAAATTCATATCTTCTTTATTTTGGATACCCTGCCCTTCAGATACAAAGTCATATATATAACTACTAATGCAATTATTCCTGTAATACTTGTCTTAGCAATGTTTTTATTTACAGTGATATTTCTGCCTGAGCCTTCTTTGCCTTAGGTTTCTCAGCCTTTGTTTTAAAGTTTTTCTAGGCACCTGGCTGGCTCAGTTGGTTAAGCTACCAAATCTTGATTTCAGTTCAGGTCATGATCTCACGATTCATGGGATCAAGCCCCAAGTCAGGTTCTATGCTGACAGTATAGTGCCTGCTTGGGATTTTTTCTCTCTCTCTCTTTCTCTCTGCCCCTCCCTTGCTCTCTTTCACAAAATAAATAAACTTAAAAAAAAATAAAGTTCATTTTCAAAAATTAAATTAAAAATTCTATTAAGCCAACTTTCGCTTGTATTTATTTATTTTTTATCCCAGACTGGTGAGTGGTTAGACTATTGGCCCAGTGCCAGAGCCCACAGTGTGCCTAAAATGCGAGCTAACAATGCAGAACCACTAATGAAAACACAAACTTGTACTTTATAAAGATCCTATCAAGAATGGCATTAAGAGTTCTCTTAATGGTCACAGGGGATGGTCTTAGGACATTGATAACTTCAAGAACGAAAGAAAATTCTGCAGCAAAACCAGCCCCATAAGCTTTCAACTAAGTAATCCGATATCAGTTCTTAGTAATTGCACCAATTCCTATCTTTTTATCTCAATACCATAAACTTTTAGACATTTTTCTAGACCTTTTAAGGGAAGCTTAGAACTAGCATTTATTGAGCATCTATATATACCTAGAATGTTAAGCAATTTGTTTTACTCTTCAGCCAAGGATGCAGAAAGATATTAGTTCTATTCTAATACTTTAATTTTTTTAGCCAAGGACAAGATGAAGGGGCCCAAAAATCTGGAGTTGTTTAGGCTTCAGAAGGGTGTCAACAGACTTAGGACTTTATAAGAACAAGTTGGCTGGGGCACCTGGGTGGCTCAGTTCATTAAGCATCAGACTTTAGCTCAGGTCATGTTCTCAGTTTGTGGGTTCGAGCCCCATGTCAAGCTCTGTGCTGCTAGCTCAGAGCCTGGAGCCTGACTCCAATTCTGATGTCTCCCTCTCTCTCTGTCCTTCCCCCACTCACATTCTATCTCTCTTTCAAAATAAGTAAACATTTAAAAAATTTAAGAAAAAGTCAGAATTGTTTTATAGAAAAATGAAATACTTGCCCTAATCTACACCAAAGGCATAAATTTAGAAGGAAAGACTTAAATTTGATACGAGTATTTTGTCCTAACAGAAATGAAACCTTATATGATGTTCATAAGTAGAAAGTGACAGATTCTAATCCACTTAAAGTATCTTGGTATTTGCTAAGCACGATCTCTGGAATGGTTTCTCAGTTTGAATCAGTGGAGAAACAGAAGTAGCTGTTTGTATTCACGTGCCTTCTCATGTTGTTTTCTTCTAGAATGGGTTCTTCCCCACAACTAACTTACCTGAGTGTTGCTGACGCTGATCTTCTCAACAGGACTTGGTCACGGGGTGGCAATGAACAGTGCCTCCGGTACCTCATGAACCTCATCTCTTGCTTTCCCAGTGTATGTCTCCGCGATGACAAGGGAAACCCAGTCTCCTGGGCTCTCACAGACCAGTTTGCCACCATGTGCCATGGCTATACCTTACCAGAGCATCGCAGAAAAGGTTATTGCAAGCTGGTGTCCCTCACACTGGCCAGGAAGTTACAAAGCCAGGGGTTCCCCTGTCAGGGTAATGTCCGGGATGACAACATGGCTTCCATAAGCATAATGAAGAGTGTCCATGCCGAGTTCTTGCCTTGTCGTTTTCATAGGCTTATTCTCACCCCTGAAACTTTCTCTGGCCAAACTTCCCTCTAGCCCATTGCAACTCCGGGAATTTTCTTCCTTTCCCTGAACATAGATACATTCCTTAGCTGCCAATGAGGGAATCAGAAGAATCATAAGAATCTTGGGTTATTGAAAACATTATGGAGAAGACATGAAGGATCAGCCTGAGAAGCCTTAACTCTTTCTGTCTTAGGTGTCTACAGTAAGTAACTAGGGGTCAGAGATATCTATGGCTGAGAACAGAGGTTAATTATCTTGCTCTGGAATCCATTAAAAGAAAAACGTTCTAAATCCAGCAATTCGTAGCACAATTGCAGAAATGACTGCATGAAAACAGCGATTTAACAGGTGAGCATGTGGCTGCAGCTTTATTCTTGCCACTTGTGTATTTTTACAACCATACCAGCTCCCTAGTACCATAAAGAACACTCCCCTGTGCCTGTCTCTGCTGTGTCTCCCTAAACTGTTCCTACCACTTCTGACCCAACTTGTCTGTAGAATATCTTGCTTTTCCCCCTTTAATTACTGGTTCTCCATTTCTGCTTACAACTCTAGCCTACAGTTCTTCCCTGGGAATGTTCGAATGCAGTGGTTCTCACATTTTAGTGCACTTCAGAATCACCTGGAAGGCAGGTTGCAACACAGATGGGGGAGCGTCTCCCCCACAATCCCTGATTCAGGACCTCTGGGGTAGAGCCTGAGAATCTGTGTTTCTAAAAATTTCCCACTGCTCAGTTGTTTTGGATGGAGGAATGAGGATACGGGCGTTTTAAATACCAGAAACAGAGGCTGTCAGAATAGAACTGGACCTTACCTATCCCTTATTCTATCCTCCTTGTCTATCATCTGTGTTCTCATAAGAAACTAAGATGCATATATAGGTGTGGATGTGGGTATGCACGCAGATAGATGTGCATATAAACATACTTTCATAGACACACACATGTATATATACATTCTTTTCATATTTTATATATGCATATGTATGAACTTATAGAATTTTGATAAGGTAATAAACTTGCATTGAATATGAAAAATTTAAGGATCGGGGAAAATAAATTATATCTTCAAGGTAATATAGATAATCGGTGTTAGACGTCAAACCAGAATACTCTTATTTTGATTTTAATCTATTTTTTTCACTAAATTTTGTATCATTTTTATAAAGGAAATTTAATGCTTAAATAAATACTTTCATTAGTCTTTTATCCTTAGTATTTTTTAAAATTTGGTTTCCAATTACTTTTGCATGTGTGTGTGTATGTACATATAAATCTTTCAAGGACTGCAAAGGAAGATTTAAAGATCACAAGCTGTGTTCTCCCGTTTGCAATAAAAGCAGGCACAAACAGGATGGTTGGATTTGTCTAGTCTCTATACAGTTGACTTAGCCATAGAGAAAATATTGTTTTCTTATACCAACAGATGTCATAAAATCCCAAGTACAAAGATAAGACAAGCTCCAATTTTACGTGTTTATTCTGAGAGAAGTAAACAAACCGAAAGAGAGAACTTCAATTAAAAAAAAAAAAAAACACAAGACTCCTTGGGAATAAATATATGCTTATGCTTATTTTTATTCAGCCATTCTGAGTGACTGGTTACCTGGACACTTATCCTTGGTCCCAGAGGGAAGGGCACCAAGTAATCAGAGTCCATAAAACTCTTGGGAGAATATGGTCTAAAGTTCTGCCCCAGGGATGCTCATTATGTTTAGCATTGATTAAACAAGGGTTATTCCTACCTGGTATATGGCAATAATATTATAGCCTTACTTTACTCTTAATAATAATTGCCTACAGTTTATTTAAAATTTAACTATGTACTGATAATTGTGCCAAATAGTAGATATCTATAACTTAATCATCAGGAAGGATAGGAATTGTTTTATTTTGAGAATTCTGGCTTAGAGGGGTTATGACTCTGCAAATGTTATGTAGATCGTAACAGGGCACGTCATTATCAGAACCAGATTTTGTCAGATTCTAAAGCCTGCATTGTTACTCATTATACTAATTGGCCCCAAGCAGCTTGAAACTCCTTGGGGGCAATTATTCTTTTATCTATCTCTTTGCTTTCTGAATTTTTCACCATCACCCCCACCCCAAAACGGTCTCTGTATTTTGAAAGAGATTTTTTTTCTATCAATTTTCACTGTAAGTTTATATATTTTAAAATTTATTTTCCAGATAACCATGTTGGATATAATTGTTCAACTTTCAACCCTGTGTCTTACTCTTTTAAGGAATATGTGGAGCAATTTCTGGAGTCAGGAGAGATAGGCAAGAAGAGAGAGACTCAAGAAGTCAGAAGGGACTGGGTCCTTAATGCTGATTTAAGGAACTTCAGCATAATACACAAACTGTTGAGTTTTTTAAGCAGACTATTCATCCATTTGTAAACCATCACGAGGGTAGTGCAATAGTCTAGGTAAGAGATGATGCAAGTTTAGCTTGGATCTGAATGCTGGTAATGATGTTGGTGAGAAGGGAACCATTGCCAGAGGTATTTAGGAGGAAAAGGTGTCAGGATTTCATGACTGCAGCCTATACTGAGAGAGAAATGTCAAGAATGCCCCCTCGGTGTCTACTTAGTGAAACCCATGGCTAGTGGTGTTTTTCACTGAGATATGAAATACTGAAACAGCACCAGGTGGGAAGCAACAGGGAGCAGTTTGGGGATGTTGAGTTTTGAAACCTATTAAGTGATAGGCTCAAGTTGTGTCTCACGGAAGTTGTTTGTAACCGAGGTTTAAATTTAGAAGTTGTAGGAACAAAGATGGTAATCGAAGCCATGTATTTGGCTGAGGATGCCTAGGACAGGGCCTTCAGGACATCAACAATCTAAGGTTGAGTGAAAGGGAAGGTTCTGAAATAGGAAAGGGAGTAGCAAAAGACAGGAGGAAAGCCAGAAGGTGACTGTCACCAAACAGAAAGGAGAAAAACATCAAAACAAGGATGGTCAATGGCGTCAAATTTTGCTGAGAGGCCAAGAATATGTAAGGGATGGAAAGTTAATGCACTATCAAATATTTTAAATACGTGTACCAAAAAGAAGCCAGGAACAAGAAGATATGCCATATGATTTTGTTTATATAAAGTTAAAAAAAAAATCTATAGCCTTAGAAATCAGTAAGCAGTTACCCTTTGGCATGGCAACAAGAAAAGGATAGAAGTGGCTTCTATTTCTGGTAATATTCTGATTCTTGGCCCAGGTAGGCTATGGAAATATGTTCACGCTGGGGAAGCTCATCAAGCTCTAGAATGATAATTTATGCACTCTTCTGTATGTGTTACACTGCGATATGAAATACCTATTAACAGAAAACAGGCCTGCAATCTGGGATGGCGGGGGGCATATTCCCTTCACCCAAGAATTCCACTTCTAAAAATTATCTTACTGGGTGCCTGGGTGGCTCAGTCAGTTAAGAGTCCAACTTCATATCGGGTCATGATCTCATGGTTCATGAGTTCAAGCCCCATATCAGGCTCTCTGAGGTCAGTACAGAGCCTGCTTTGGATTCTCTGTCCCTCTATCTTTCTCCCTCCCCTGCTCACTCTCTCTCTCTGTCTCTCTAACTCTCTCTCCTCCTCTCTCAAAACTAAATCCACATTAAAAAAATATCTTAATGGTATAATAGCAAGTCTACAAAGATTTAATAAAAAATTTCATTACACATTGTTCATAAAGATTAAAGAATAAACTAAATATTTTAAGTAGCTCACTGATTAAATACACGGCAGCCACTCAGTGAAACTCTACAGAACACCAGAAAGCCACTTGTTGATGTGGAAAAGATGTATATGAAGACACCAAATGCAAAGCAATGCAAACCAATCACAGAAAAGTCTGTATCATCTGTTTAAAATTCAACTGTGAAGAGAGGAAATTGTAGGCAAATAATTCTGAAAGCAGCATAAAGGCTGGGAAAAGAGGGGTCTTTGGTAACTGGGAGCAAGTATTTCATGGTGTGCCCATGGCTACACATAATGAAAGGAGTAGATATAGGCAACATGCTCAGCTCTCCTGAGACAGGTCCTTGTCTTGTTTTGCAAGTGTATTTGTGTACTTGTGTATTTTTGCAAGAATGAATATTCACCCTGCCTAAAACCAACCAGGGGGAAATATAGAAGGACAATTGAGAATTTTAATCTGCTCAAATTTGTGGAACAACATAAGGAAGTACAATTTGGGGGGACACTTATACATCCTTTAAATAGAATCTCATTTAATATTACAAGTTTTGATTCTGTTCATTTTGCATTTTAATCACTAATTTTGTTGGATGATTTGAATTTTGAGAAAGAACATGAAGTAACTATAAATTAAATGTCCTTACGTTGTCTGTGACAAAACTTAAAGTTTTGTATCCATTGTCTCTATCCTCAGTAAACGCTAGGGGCAGGGAGAAAAATAAAACTGAATGGAAGATGAAAGAGCAGAGCCCAACTGTAGAGATGACTTCTTCCTTTCAGGCTGGCATGTTTGCATTAAAATTATTTCAGTAGGGACACTGCTCTCTCAATACAGCGAGATTTAACAGCATAGTTGCATTTTCCCACGTTTGTAATAGCCCATGTTTCTCCATCTGTCTTAGAAAACTTATCTCCAACTATAAAACCCAATCGCTGGGGGTGTCTGGGTTGCTCAGTTGGTTAAGCATCTGATTCTTTGTTTAGGCTCAGGTCATGATCTCACATTCATGAGTTTGAGTCCCACATAGGGCTTTGCGCTGACAGTGTAGAGCCTGCTTGGGATTCTCTCTCTCCCTACCTCCCCACCCTCTCTCTCTCTGCCCCTTCCCTGCTTCTCTTTCTCTCTTTCTTTCTCAAAATAAATAAACTTAAAAAATCACTTATACCTTCCCTTGTTATTCCCATCGTGGCCCTGACTATACCTGAAAAATGAGAGTAGAGAGGGTAAGTAAGCACTCTCAATCTCTCCTCTTTTCTTCACCCCCTCCTACCTCAGCAATAATGGGATCATGTTATGTTATCAGACCTGTTTCTATTTTGTTTACTTCTCAAGAGAACTTTTTTTCTTAAGTGCATTTTTTTCACTTCCTTTTTTTTAAATGTTTTTATTTATTTATTTATTTATTTATTTATTTATTTAGAGAGCACAAGCAGGAGAGGGGCAGAGAGAGCAAGACAGAGAGATAATCCCAAACAGGCTCTGTTCTTCCAGCCTCTTATTCCTGCCCTTGTGATATTAAAAAAAATTATAAAGAAAGAATAGTTATCATCTTGGTATTCCTCTTTCTGGTTTATGTTAAGCTTTCTGTTTCACTAACAGATCTACATTTTTCTAAGGCAAAGCATGTTCTAGGTTTTAAACATTGTTAAAAAACATTGCTTATAGTATCGTAAGAACATCAGATGTTTGGTTAGTACCATGCAGTTATTTCAGTGAACACTAGATGTCAGGTTTTAGTTCCAGGTTATTGCACAAAGAGCCAGTACTTGAATTGTTTCTAGTTGTTTCATTAGAATTTTTGCTGCATTTTGCTCTATTTGCTTTCAGTACATTCTTGGGGCTAGACAAGTTTATTTTAGGACTTATGTGGAAAATAAATACATAAGAATAGCAATACAAAATCTGAAACTGTAAGGTAAAAGGAGAGATTAACCCCACCAATATTAAATATACTATGAAGATTATATATAATTGATACTATAGTAATGGTATATGATTGTGCAGAACATTGAGACAGAAAAAAAGCTCCAGAAATAACAACAAGTACCTAGGAAAGTTTAAAATAAGCGCAAAAATGACATTTCAAATCACTGAGGTTAAGATGAAATTTTAAATAAATGGCAATTTATTTAAGGGGACAACAGAGTAGCAATTTGAATAAAAGTAAAATAAAATTGGATTCATACATCATACCTTACGCCAGAATAAACTCCAAACTGATCTGAAATAAATAAATAAACTTTGAAAAAGGGAAGTCATACAAATATGGGTCCCCTTGCCTCTTCTCAAACCTCCTTCTCATTCTTTCTTTACTCTTCAACCAGAGTGGGAGTGCTCTTTCAAAACTGCAAACGTGGCCACAACCTAAGCCATTTTAGTGGTGGGGCGCCTGGACAGCTCAGTCAGGTCAGCATCCAACTCTGGATTTTGGCTCAGGTCATGATCTCGCGGTTTGTGGGATTGAACCCTGAGTTGGGTTCCACACTGACAGTACAGAGACTGCCTGGGATTCTCTCTCTCCCTCCCTCTCCCTCTCTTTCCCTCTCTTTCTCTCTCTCTGCACCTCCCCTACTTGCAGGCAGGCACCTGCACTCTCTCTCTCAAAATAAATAAATAAACATCAAAGTAAATAAATAAAGTTTAGAAAAAAACAGGATTTAGTTTCTTTATAATCTGGACATGAGAAAAACCTTCCAACATTCAGAAACTCCAAAATCAGAAATAATAAAAGAAAAAACAATTAAGTTTGATAAATAGTCAAAATAGAAATGACAAATTAGGAGAAACTATTTACAATTTACACTACACATGCAGGAAAGAATGAGAAAAGTAGTATATGTCAATATAGATCTCTACTTATATTGCAAACAGAAACACAGGAAAATTAAACCAGACACAAACTTGTTTTAAATGACCAAAAATAATGGAGATAGGGATGAGGATACGACTTTTTGGAATGTATCCCATTTGCCTACTTTTGCCTTTTAAACCATGTAGGAACCCTGGATTTAAAAAAAAAAAAATAGCTAGCTCAGAGAGAAAGAGATCAAATATGACAAAATGTTGTTAGTGAATCCAGGTGAAGGGTATTCAGCTGTTTATTATACTATTCTTTCAACTATTTTTGTGTTTGAATCAAAACTATTGGTGAAAAGTGGCAGACTTACAGGCAGCTGAAACTGCACAAATGGGAAACATAAGTCACCACAAATTTAAATATGATATTTTAATACAGAGTATTACATTGACAATGTTATGTTATTCTTTTCTCCTTGACTACATATTTCTTCTTTATCTTCTCATTGGCAATTCCATGACTAATAACTATTAATAAATTTCAAGTTTGCCATGTTTTACTCTACTCAAAATTCTTAAACCCAGGCATAGGTAACACTTTAGGTCAGCAGTAGATGATGGAATCCTGAGAGGGAAAATATGTGGAAGTAGAAACTAAGAGTCCTCAAGAGGGAAAGGAAGAGAAAGCTGGGCACCAAAGGGGGGCAGGCAGGATAAAGGTGATAGAAAAAACTGGTTAATTCAACAATGGTGTCAGGCACTGTTCTAGGTACTGGGGAGATAGCAGTGATAGTTACATTGTAGTGAACAAAATAAAGGAAAATCCAACCTGCATTCATGCTGGAGATTATGGCATTTACTATGTGGTAAGGGCTTTGGATATGCGAACTCACTCCCAACAATTCTATGGGATTGGTCCTAATCTTACCCCACTTTTCAGGTAAGAAAGGAAGGCAAAGAAAGGGTAAATATGTTGCCTAAAGTCCCTCTGCTAATACAGTGGTAGGAACTAAATCCAGGGTATTAACTCAAGCATTCAAACTCTTAGATTCTTCACTATACCACATTAGAAAGGAAGGAACTAACTTGTATAGAAGACAAACAAAGGAGGAGAAAGTGCAGAGAAAAGGTAAAACAGCCACAAAGCATGGTCAGAGGAAAGGATAGCTATCAGGAGTATTAAACTGAAGGAGGGCTAAATTCCAGGCCTTTCTTAATGAATTTATGGCATTGAAAATAAGAACATAAGATTGTCCTTAATAAAAGCTGAAGAAAAACAGGAAGTGAAGATAGGTATTGGGATTATCAATGACCAACTCAACCTACTATACCATTTTGCCCAAGCCAAGCCTTGACCTTCAGAGATGAATTATGAAGTATGCTTAAGAAAACGAGAAATTATTACTAACAGTTTCTTTGAGTTCATGAACGTTCCAGATCCACTTGCTTGCAAACTTGCTAAGCAAGAGACTCAGTGTCTTCTACCCACTTACTGCTTTGTTGATATAACATAGCACAATTATATAGATAAGTGGGGAATGAAGACTTTCTGGATGCACAATATTGAGGATTTCCACAGCCGTCATATCCCTAACCATATCGTATGTATGTGACTTACATGTAATGGAAAGAAAAATTGCCTTGCCCCCTTAAAACTTTTTATTATAACGTAATCAAGATTAGCTGTTAAGATCTTTATGTAAATTATAACCTTTAATTTACGAATCAAAGTGATTATTTTATTTGAAATAATTTATAAACATTAATTCACCCCTGTTGAGTCAAAGAAAAAATTATCTCTAATAACACCACATGCTGCTGCTGAACAGGTCAAATTTGTTTATGCTCAAGATGGATACAGGGTAAAGAATATGGGTTCTTTATTATCATCATTAGATGCTGACTCAACCACTAATGATTCAATTTCTTGTTTAATAAGTTGCTTACTCACACTCAATGAGAGGGCTCAGTCTTATATCTTGATCTCCGACAGGACAGAATGATGATGAATATACTTTAAAACTGTGGGTGATGCAGGCAGCTCACACTGAACTGCAATTTATACATCTCTTTTAGGCAGCTACTACTCAGAGCTACATGAGTCAGCCCCCGCAGTTAACTGGCCAACCTAGCATGCTTTGTCTTTGAACTCCAAATCTCACAGTACTTGGCCAATAGCATTTAAGGGTCACCAACTCTCTATGGAGTGAAAAGAGAATATGCATAAATATTTCATTTAAGTATATATAATATAAAATTTTTAAGAAGTATATGTGCACAAAAAAACAAAACAAAACAAAAAGTATATGTGTATATATATATACATGTATACGTAGTCTCTAAGCTACATATTAGGTAAACTTAAGGCTCTTTCTTCTTCTCCCAGGAACACAAATATTGGTCACTCAAAATTTAAGACAAAAATTTCATTTAAAAATTTGCCTCAGACCACTGGGCTAAGCTGCTTGATATTTGCAGAATGGCCACATTCTCACTCTTCCTCTTTCCTCCCACTAATTCATCACTACCAACATTTGCTTCTCTATCCCAGGATGATGATGAGCGTGGTTCTCATTTCCTAGCTCTAGCCATTGACTTTTGCATCTTTCTCTGAGGACCTCATTAAAAACTTTGCTTTAGGTTCCCAGTTCTAAAGAACAAAATGAACCTTAAAAAATAAATTAAGCATATTTTGCAGACCTAAAGGTGAGATCTGACACCATAAAAATCCTGGAAGACAGCACAGGCAAAAATTTCTCTGACATTGTTCACAGCAACATTTTTCTAGATACGTCTCCTGAGACAAGGGAATCAAAAGCAAAAATAAACTATTGAGACTACATCAAAATAAAAAGCTTCTGCACAGCATAATAAACAATTAACAAAACTAAAGGAAAATCTGCTGAATGGGGGAAGGTATTTGCAAATGACATATTCTGGTAAAGGGTTAGTATCCAAAATATATAAAGAAATTATAGAACCCAGTGCCAGGAAAAACAAATAATCCAATTACAAAATGAGCAGAAGACAAGAACAGACATTTCTCCAAAGAAGACATCTAGATGGCCAAAAGACACATGAAAAGATACTCAACATCACTCATCATCAGGGAAATTCAAATCAAAACCAAAATTTGATATCACCTCATACCTGTCAGAATGGCTAAAATGAGTAACAGAAGAGACAAAAGGTGTTGGCAAGGATGTGGAGAAAAAGGGGCCCTCCTGCACTGTTGGTGGGAATGCAAACTGGTGCAGCCACTATGAAAGATGGTATGGAAATTCCTCAAAAAATTAAAAATAGAATTAACATATGATTCAATAATTCCACTATTGGGTATTTACCCAAAAAATATGAAAGCACTAATTTAAAAAGATATATGCACTCCTGTGTTTATTGCTGCATTATTTACAATAGCCAAGATACGGAAGCAACCCAAGGGTCCATCCAAAGATGAATGGATGAAGAAGATGTCATATATAGAGATGATGGAATATTACTCAGCCATAAAAAGAATGAAATCTTCTCATTTGCAACAACATGGATGGATCTAGAGGGTATAATGTGAAGTGAAATAAGTCAGAGAAGGACAAATACCATATGATTTCACTCATATGTAGAATTTAAGAAACACAACAAAGAAAGAAAATAAAAAGACATAAACCAAAAAACAGACTCTTAACTATAGAGAACAAACTGATGGTTGCCAGAGGGAAGTAGGAGGGTGGGGTGGAAATAGGTGATGGGGATTAAGGAGTAGCTTTATCTTGATGAGAACTGAGTAATGTGTAGCATTGTTGAATCATTATATTGTACACCTGAAACTAACATAACATTGTGTGTTAACTATGCTGGAATTAATTTTTTTTAATTTTTTAATGTTTATTTTTGAGACAGAGAGAGAGAGAGGGAGAGAAAGAGAGGGAGAGAAGGGGGGGGTAGGGGCAGAGAGAGAGGGAGATACAGAATCCGAAGCAGGCTCCAAGCTTTGAGCTGTCAGCACAGAGCCTGATGTGGGGCTTGAACCCACAAACTGCAAGATCATGACCTGAGCTGAAGTCGGATGCTTAAGCAACTGAGCCATCCACACGCCCCAGGAATTAAATTTTTAAAAATATATTTTTCAGGCTTCATAATTTTCAAAATGTTACCAGAAGAATCCTTGCATTTGATCTCAATAACAGCCTTGGGAAACAAATGAGACAGACATTATCCATACCTTCAGATGAGAACATAGGATTGGAGACACTGGGAGACTCACCCAAGATAACATGACCCACTGAAGTCTGCTGACTCAGTCCAGTGGTGATCTCTGCACAGTCTGAGTTCTCTGGGTCATGAGAACCTCAGTTTTCAAAGGAAATACGATTGAAATATCTCTTAAGAGGCTGATAGTTTTCAAGATCCAGGCTGGATTTTATTTAGAGTATCGAACCACATTATTCTCAAACGTGTGCTTTGTGTTCATTTAAGCAGCACGTTTGTTCCTTCCTTTTTTATTCACTCAACTGTATACGGTAAGAATTAGGTAGGATTATGAAGATATTTTATGCCATGCCTAAGAGTCTGACTTTATTTTTGTAGCTTTGGGGACTGAAGAGGAAGAGTCAGAAAGAAAAAACAGTGCCATCTGCAACACTTGGTTCAATATTAGATATGTGGGGCAGGGATGGCTTCTGAGGGAAAAAGAAGATACAGAATGGCTGGTCTTACTGTCCTTTGAAACTAGGAACAGGGGCGCCCAGGTGGCTCAGTGGGTTAAGCATCCAACGGCAGCTCAGGTCATGATCTCACGGTTCGTGGATTCGAGCCCCACGTCGGGCTCTGCGCTGACAGCTAGTTCAGAGCCTAAAGCCTGTTTCAGATACTGTATCTCCCTCTCTCTCTGACCCTCCCCTGCTCACACTGTCTCTGTCTCTCAGAAATAAAAATTTTTTAAAAGTTAATAAAAAAAAGAAAAAGAAACTAGGAACACAGAAAAAGCATGCAGATTTAAGAGAATAAATGAGGAGTCTAATTTTAGGTACTCTGGAACCCTGGAACATTCATAAGATGTGTCCAATAGAAAGTGGAAGAGAAACATATCTCACTCGATTAGACTGTGGTGAGAAACAAACCCCAAGTTTGGTAGTCAGTTAGTTAAACAACAAAAGTTTGTTTCTTACTGAGAGTATTTATCAGCTGTAGCTCTGTTCTAGTTGTCGTCTTCATTCTCTGATCACGGCGGAAAGGAGACAGCAGCCCTCATCTGGGGCATCCCTAGAGCCAGCCTTGCAGTGACTCTTCAAGTTTGTGCTCAGACGCACCGATGTCACATCAGTTTACATCCTCTAAGCTGAAACAAGCCATATGGCCAAAGCCAACATCAGTGGGCTAGGGAACTGTACCCCCGTAGAGGAAGCGTTGCAAGCCATATGGTAGACAAGCCAGGAAATAACAATCCTCTTTCAGAAAGAGGAAGTAAATCATTTGAGACGATAATTCACCCTACCACAAGTTTGGAAGTGGGTCATGGTCTATAAGAGAGATATAAATTTGAGAATCATTGGCATCCAGGTTGCAGTGGAAGCCATGAGAATAAAGTCACAGATGGTATTTTAGACTTGTGAGAAGGGAAATCACAGGAATGAACCATTCTCTACACATGCCTCCATATATACCACTGCACCATTGCTCATAATGTTGCATTATCCAGAATGCCCTATCTGTCACTCTCATATCCAAATTCTGTTCATAACAGCATGGTACACATTAGTGCGATATTTTTTTTTACCTCTTCTTTTTTTTTAATGTTTATTTATTTATATTTGAGAGAGAGAGAGAGAGAGAGAGGGAGTGAGGGTGGGGCAGAGAGAAGGGAGACAGAGAATCTGAAGCAGACTCCTCACTGTCAGTGCAGACCCTGACTTGGGGTTCAAAACTCAGAAATTATCAGATCATGATCTGAGCCAAAGTCAGACGCTTAACTGACTGAGCCACCCAGGTACCCTTTTACTCTTCTTAACAACACCCTGACTTCTGTATTGGAGGATTACTTCCCCCTACTGTACAGTGTTGGTAGGTGGTAAGACCAGCTGTGTTTGCTTTTCCATTGTAGAAACTGAGGGGATCTCCAAAGGCTTCTCTGATTATATCTTTCCTTTTACTGTCCTGTATTGTCAAGGGTTAGGTAAGTACTTTGCATAAACTCAGCCAGTCGGGTACTTCTGAGTGAAAATTTGACTCCTGAATGAATGCCACAAGGCCAAGTGACAGAGCTGTTCATTCAACCCAGTAACAGAATCTATTCCTACAGTACCCACTTCCTATCCCTCTGCAACAGCTTGGATCTCTACCCATTTTAAAGTCTGGTACTTCTACTCTCCCAACAAATCTGTGAGCTCTTCTTAACAACAGTATCCTTATGATAAAGTTTCTTTTCCTGAAATCATTTAAAGTAGATATACTAGTCAATTTACACCACTGTAACAAAATACCATAGACTGAGTGACTTAACTATAGAAATGTATTATCTCACAGTCCTGGAGGTAGAAAGTCCAAAAACGGAGTGCCTGCACTGGCAGGTTCTGGCCAAAGCGCTCTTCCTGACTTGCTGATGGCCACTGTCTTGCTGTCTCCTCACAGGGAAGGTGGGGAGGTGGGCAGATCTCTCTACTGAAGGACCTGTCCCAGGCTGACTGTCCCTGACCACAAGATACATTCTGATCTGGAACATTCTGAGCTTGCAAACGAGCCAGGGTGCTGACCTGACCGAGTAGCAAACACAAGGTCAAGACAGTCTACATGCACGCAGGCGGCTGCCTCCATGCAGAAGGTCACTTGTGGGATGCAGAGCGGGAACTTGGCAACAGGCCCATGGGAACAGGAAACGGGAGGAGGGGCAATTTGAGACAATAAATAAGGAGCCTAGTTCGACTGGGTGAAGGATTCTGCATCAAACATTGTGTGTGTCTGTGTCTTTCTTGCTTATCACTCCTTGGTTGGAGGGTTAAAGAAAGCAACACTCTACTTCTTATAAGGCCTGAGTCATCTCAGACCCCACCATTATGGCTTCATTTAACCTTAAGTACTTCCTAAAGTCCTTATTTCTTGAGACAGACACATTAGGGGTTAAGCCTGCAAGTGGAAGGTAAACCTTCTAAATGCAAAAGTACTAGAATAACTGAGAGTGATGCTGTATCATTAGTATTTAAAACAACTTCTGAATCTAACAGCCAAAATGAGAGGGGCTGGTGCCTGGGAGATTGGGTTAGTAACGACATTCTTCTTTTGACCTTACCAGGGTATACAGAGGATGCCACCGCTTTTCAGACCACAGGGGTATAAATTGTTTTACTATCCCTCCATGACTGCATATTTATAAGTGTTCTAGGCACTTCAGAGAGGAAGTAAAAGGGTTCACTTTAGCACCACTTATCAGCTTTTAGGCACTTTGAGATATTAAAACAGAGCAGACACCACTATCCTGGAGGCACACTGCCTGTTTCTCTGTTTTACATTCTTTTTAGTCTTTACCTCTTTTTGAAGTTTAATGTATTCTGCATTTCCTGTGAATACTCTTTTATGATTAATACACGACTTCCAGACATCTAGAAATCAGGTGCCACATGTTGGGTGAACCTGCCTCATTTCTCATGTTTCCCCATTCCACATTCCCACTCTAATCCCTCATCCAATGCCCAAAGGCGAAAATAAAATGCAAAAAAAAAATGTAAAAAGGGTCATAAAACTTGCGGTTCCCATGACACTTCCTCAGAATACAGACACCAGGGCACCTGGGTGCCTCAATCGGTTGAACTTCTGACTCCTGACCATGCTCTCACGATCATGAGATCAGGCTCTGAGCTGGCAGTGCAGAGCCTGCTCCGGATTCTGTCTCTTTCCCTCTCTCTCTCTCTCTCTGCCCCCTCCCCATTTCTCTCTCTCTCTCAAACAAAAATAAACTAAAAAAAAAGGAATACAGTCACCTTCACTGAAATTCTCTCAATATTCTTGCAAGGAAGGGAAATTCAGTGTTACTGCCACTTGAAAGCAGCAAAAAAGGCTTAAGAGTTTTATGTATGCGAATTTTTGGTAATGTTTCTCCTAATGCTGCCCACAGACTACTAGGATCAGATTTAACAAGGAGGTGGGGGGGCTGGGGGAGCTTGTTCAAAATCCATATTTTTCTGAGTGCTATACAAACTCTGTAAGAACAGAATCTCTGAATGTCTGAGAGTAGGGTAAGACATTAATCCTCTGATTTTCATGTACATTAAAGTTAAGATACTATATCCTACTTTTGGACATAGGGTTTGAAGAATAAAGAATAATGAAGACATAGGGTTTCAAGAGGACAAGCAATTTGGCTTGTTCCCCCAGATGTCCCTATCACCTAGAATATTGGCTGACATTTCCCACACACTCCATAATCACTGGTTAATTAAATGAACAGAAAAGAACACGAAGTTGTAGGCTTAAAGTAGGAATAAGTGGAAATAGGAGGAAGCATTAAAACACGCTAGAATCCTGGCTCCAGTGTTCATTGGTGCTTGATCTTAGACAAATACTTAACCTCTTGCTCCTCAAAGTTCTCAAGGAGTCTATAGTAATTGTACTCCTTGCTTAATTTGTCATGAAGAATAAATGAATTTAAAGATATAGAGTGCTTAGAACAATTCTTGTCTAAAACACTTGAAAAATTTGTTAGCTAGCAGCTAACAGCCCAAGTTCAGGCATCTTTTCAGCCAGATCTCTCCCAGGTTTTCTCACTCCTCCAACATTCATATACATACGAACGACTTGNTGTAGGCTTAAAGTAGGAATAAGTGGAAATAGGAGGAAGCATTAAAACATGCTAGAATCCTGGCTCCAGTGTTCATTGGTGCTTGCTCTTCAAAGTTCTCAAGGAGTCTATAGTAATTGTACTCCTTGTTTAATTTGTCATGAAGAATAAATGAATTTAAAAATATAGAGTACTTAGAACAATTCTTGTCTAAAACACTTGAAAAATTTGTTAGCTAGCAGCTAACAGCCCAAGTTCAGGCATCTTTTCAGCCAGATCTCTCCCAGGTTTTCTCACTCCTCCAACATTCATATACATACGAACGACTTGACAAACAACAGAGAAAGTCTTTCCTTCCCAAAATATCTCTTTCACCACACCACTTGGTCCTTCAGATACGGGTAGAAATTTCCACCATCCAAGTCATTTTCCTAAAGTAGACAGGAAAACAGTGAGCACTTTCTAGTAAAACAAGCACCTGCTACTAAGGATGGATTGGCAATCACAAATTAAGCTCCCCTTTTTCTGTGAACTAGTTTCTCCCTTGAACCCCACCAAAGATGAGGGTATCAGCAGGCAGCCAATGAGTAGATTCCAAAAGTCTACCCAGATATATATATATATTTTTTTTTCTTTTCTTTTCCTTCAGAACTTGAGATGCATTCTTTTTAAAACCACTGGGGTTAAAGAGAAAGGGAGTGGAAGAGTAAAGATGTAGATTTAAAATATGACGCAGGAGTGCCTGTGTGGCACAGTTGGCTAAGCCTCGCCTCAGATTTTTGATTTCAGCTCAGGTCATGATCTCATGGTTTGTGAGTTCGAGCCTGCATCCGTCAGTGCGGAGCCTGCTTGGGATTCTCTCTCTCCCTCTCCCTCTATCCCTGCCCACACACACACACAACTCTCTCTCTCAAAATACGTAAATATACTTTTAAAAAAAGATATCTTGGTCCTTGTTCTAAAAAAATAAAAAATACAAAAACGCCGCAAACACAACATTCTAAATCCTGAGGACGTTCACTTAGTAATGTGTTTTTGTTTTGTTTTCCTTCGATGCAAAGCACTAGACCCCTTCGCGGGATAAGCATTGATTATAAGCAAACCGAGGACAGGGGCGACCACTCCCCTACCAAACGAAGAACAAACCCACCAGACGCGGTGTTCTCAAAGCTTCAACTTTTCTGGCCGGATCCCTAGACCCACATAATCTTGGCAGCTTGATGGGGATGGATTTGGAGTGGACACGAAACCCTTTCCACAGGCATTTGATTCACTCAGATAATTAAAACAAAACCCAAACTACCTCCCCCGTCCCTTCACCTGGAGGCGCGAGCTTGCAAAGAAGAGGGCGCCTAGCCGCCCGCGCTTCAGGCGGAAGCCGTGCGAGGGTGTCTTTGCGCCTCTGCCCCGTAGAAAAGCAGAAGGCGGGAACTAGACTACACCGGAGATGTAAGAGGGGGTAGATGAGAAGTACCACAGAAGCGGCAGGGCTGGGGCGGAGGGGAAGTAGGAGAAAGAGGAGCNGGGTCAAAGAGAAAGTGCTCTTTCTTCTGCACCCGGAGAGATGGTTGGGGACTCAAGGGGACCCTGCGCGGGAAGAAGTGGCCGGTGGGGAGGACCTTTCCCAGGAGGCCGGACACGACCTGGAAGCTGCCCGCCCTTCCTTCTTTCCAGGAAAAGGCATTTCTGGAAGCCCCGTAGACGCCCCCTTCGGAGCCCCGCCGCGGGACCCCGCAGCTCCGCCCAGGTCCGTCCTCGTGCGGATTGTGGACTATGAGGTGACAGAGGAAGTGCTGTGGACCGCGTGGACTCAGGGTCGCATGACCCGGCGCACCGAGGAGCACTCGATGACCGCGGTCACTTTTCGCACCGGCAGGGAGTGAAGCAGGCAGTGGGGCGCCAGCCCCCCGCTCCCACGAGAACCCCGGGCTCTCTCGGCGTGGGGGAGAGGTCACCTCACGGTCCCCGAGGACTGGATTGCCCGAGGATACGAAACAGGAAAGGGGAGCCTGAGGAATGTTGCGGTCAGGAGGATGAGCAATAATCCTTAAGAAAAGAAAAATTCTCTCCCGGGAACGCCAACCCGTAGTTAACCAACGGGAAGACTTTTTAAAAGGGTCGGGCAGCGCTTCGGGGAGGCGGACGACACCCCAAACCGAA
Organism: Crocuta crocuta; assembly: GCF_008692635.1. NCBI lineage: Eukaryota > Metazoa > Chordata > Mammalia > Carnivora > Hyaenidae > Crocuta > Crocuta crocuta. The sequence continues at coordinate 219,067 of NW_027527977.1, forward strand.
TGAAGAACAGTGAGCAACGTAATACCTCGTTTGTGTCTTAAATACTGTGACGGCCTGGGGACCTAAGTCGTTGAGAAGAGGGGCAGGAAAGGTATTTTCAGATTGGTAAAATGTGAGCCTTTTGAGATAAGAAAATGTGAGTGTTAAGTGTCATTTTGCAGTACATCTCAGGTGATCTCCTTGCTGCCTCCGAGCCCGCTCTTCAAGCACTAAAATCAAGTGAAATTTGAGGTCTGCTCTCTGCAAAGGGGGTGGGAGTAGATGGGGAGAGAGGCTTTGTTTTAAAGCTCAAAAAGAAAGTAAAAAGAAATGGGTACGTTAAAATCAAGCAGCAAGGAAACAATCTTTTCTTTTGTACTTCTGAGGTGCACATATTTATTTTTTATTTCATTAAGTGTTAGGGACTAAGTTAGGAAAAGAAGAGGGGGGAGAACAGAAGACGCAGCTTTGAAGGTAACATACCATTTAAATAGGTTTTACTACTCCAAAGTAGTTAGTCTAGTAAAAATACATTTTATCTGGTTTTTATTTATTTTGATGTTTAAAATACGGCAGATAAATCGGGCCTAAAGGTGGATAATGTATAGTTTGCCATTACATGATTTGTGTATCTACTCATGTCCTTGGTTCCTTATTAATAACAGTTGTATGCAAGACCGAATTGAAAATACATCTTTCTTGATGTGTTGGAAAAGAAAAAAGTTTTTTCTGGTGCTGTTGAAATAACGCATTTTATTCATGTTTTTTATTAAACTGTGTTTTCATGAACGCTTCAGTAGCGTGGCCTGGTTTGGAGATTGGTGAGAAGCAAAGCATGGCCTCTAGAGATGTACTGCTTGACTTCAGCTCTGCTGAAGGAGTATTTGGTTACTGCAAGAATTAACAGAACAAGTGGAACTCTGGCTTTGAGGAGTAAATTTGAACGGTGCCCCCACTTCATTCCTCTGTCGTCACCCTTTATTTTCAATTCAGAGCTTGAAATGCTCTCAAATATCATCTGATCCACCTCTTGCCTCCTGGCAGACAAGATTAGTGTGATACATCCCTCTTTTGCAGATGAGCCAACCTAGGTGTAGAGGTCATGGACTTGGTTAGGTCACACAGCTTAGTAATTGTGTAAACTTAGTAGGTAAGAATACAGTCTCCCTTCTAAAGGTTTGAGAATAGCCCTTAGAGGGACTTCCCTGTAGGGAGTCAAAAGATGACAGGGCATCCTGAGTTTTCTGACTCATGTTTATGGAAGGTACTAGAATCACCTCGATGTCCCAGAGTCCTACAAGGACTTTTGGCCAGAGGATCAACATTGGCAGTTCTTAGGATCATGAGAACCACACTTGAGACGGATTCAGCACTGACCACATCTTGGTTCAAAGCTGCTTGGTAGGCGGAAAGAGTAATATAAGCCCCACAAAGTGAATTATCCTTTTCTCTTACAACCCTGTCTGGCCCCCATGTGAGGTTAAACTTCTTGGTAGACAATTTTCAGGCCTGAAAATGAGTTTAATGAATTTGGTTGTGAGTCATTACATGCCCCAAGTGATTGAACATTGAATATATAGTCAGCAAGAAAAGCTTCCGTAACACTGACCAAAACGTCATTTCGTTGCCTTCTCTATGGAGGCAAACTCTGAAGTTCAGCTTCTTGGGTTCAAAACTGGCTCATTTCTTGGTAACTGTGACTTTGGGCAAGTGCTTAATCTCTGTGTGCCTCTGTGTCCTTATTTCTTAAGTAGGAATAATAAATAGCATTCCCCTCATAATAAAGTTTTTTTTTTTTTTCTGGGATTAAGTTAAATGAAGAATCCTTAGAATAGTATTTGGCATATTATTATAAATGCTGAGATAGTGTTGTTGTGATTGTTTAGTTCACTTTCATCCCAAGCAAGCATTAGAAGGCATATAACACCAGGAATCCTGTAGAACCCAAACCAGTGATTTTTATGGACTCTTCTGCATTCCTGAAAGGAAAAAAAAAAAGAAAACACTTATCTCTGGTTTTTCCCAGCATTTAATGGATCAAGTAAATATATCCTTAAATTTCTTAGAAGTGACCTCCACATCTTGCTTCAAAGAGGTCAGGTGCACCATGCTTACAGAGTCTTTGAAGAAGTTTCAACTCTGCTTAGTTCCCCTTGGTAGGAGTTTTGAATACTTTCTTTAGGTGTCAGGTTAGTTTCCCCTCTGGGGTTTTAAATCTGATGCCCTGTTGTCCCAGTAAAGCAGAATAGACAACTCTAAATTTTATCTCTGTCAAAAATGTATTTATTCCCCTCAGCTTAACTCTTTTAATCCAAGTATGCTTAGGTTAATTTTATCTCAAGTAAAAATTATTGTTATGTTTATTTATTTGTTGAGAGAGAGAGACACACAGAGAGAGAGACAGGGTGCAAGGGGGGAGGGGCAGTGAGCTAGGGAAACAGGATCTAAAGCAGGCTCCAAGCTCTGAGCTGTCAGCACAGAACCCAGTGTGGGGCTCGAACTCATGAGCTGTGAAATCATGATCCGAGCTGAAATTGGACACTTAACTGAGCCACCCAGGTGCCTCTAAAGTAAAAATTATTTTTAAAGCACTTAGTAGCTTGTTAGCAAGTTAACTTCTTGTTAACTGCCTGCAGTGCACTTAAGATTTCCTTTAAACCGAGGTCTCCCTGATATGAAATAGTAAATTGAAGTACTGTTGAATTAGCTTCAGAAGTTTTTAATATCCAAACAGAACCCTGTTGAGTGAGGAGCCTGAGAAGTCCTGGAAGTGAATCCAAAGTGAAATTTGAGTGTCCTCAATACTAAGAAATCTCTGAGAAGGGCTGGGTCCTGGCTCTTTGGTCTTACCTCCACCTTGCTGAAAAATGTGATCATCTATAATTGTCTTAGGTGGATGAATCATAGAAAGGGCTTCCAGAAGCCACGTGGCCACTCAAGTGACCATAAGGCAAATACCAAATAAACTCCATCAGGCAAGTGTTGACATGACCTTTGCCACATAATCACAGTTAGGCAAGTGTTGATCTCTCTTAAAACCTTTGTCCACATCTTCTGCCACCTTTGGCTTGCTGCACTTATTCTTGTTACTTATCACCAATACTTTATGTTCCATTTTGCTTATAAAAAGGAGAAAGAAAAACAAATCTTTCTGTTACAAGAAAAAGTTGTATTTGAGGAAATAGTTTGCAGGGAAAAAGAAAATTGGAGTGAAAGGAAACAAAAATTCACCCATGACCCCAAATCTGTTAATATTTGATACGTTTCCAGTCTTGTATTTATTTTATTGTATTTATGTGTATATACATGCCTGTATACATATACTTTTCTTGGCATAAGCAATTATAAAATGTGAATGGTGTCAATTATATAAACTAAGACATACTGATACTGTTGAAGGTGAATCAGGAGCATGGGCATCTCTAAGAATGGTTTTTTTGTGTGTTTTTTTTTTAGACTTGCGAAATCTCAGGCACCAGTCTAGATCTATTTAATCAGAATTTGTATTCCCACGAAATCACTGGGTGTCTCACATTAAAGTTTGAGCAGCATTGATAGATAGATATAGACACACAGATATGCTGTGTGTAGCTCTCTATCCGACTTTGTCACAAAAACTAAAAAGTTTTCATTTTCTCCCTCTATTCCCCATTAACAATTGTTAATAATGCCACAGAAATAATACTTTGTAGAATTACGAAAGCATATAGAGATTACAAAAGAGTGAGTGAGATATATATTGATTTGTGAATGGGCAAGGAGATCTCTAAAAAATCTGTGATTTTTTTTTAAGAGTCATTATTCTAAAGGTTTTCATAATGAAACATTGATTATTAGAGTTCAGAAATGTGGTTCTTTTATTACCTAAGAATGTGAGGCAGTACTTAATGTAAAAACCCCTTAAGGGAAGAAGGGCAGGAAGTCATTAAGGAAAACACAATTTCAACAGTCTGCAGGCTGAGTCAGGACTCCTGTTAATGGAATGCAAGGAGGAAGGTGGAGCCTGAATTTGAATCAGCAAGTCAGTGATTCAGATAAGAAAACAAAGGCCGTGACTGTTGAACACCCTGATTTGTTTAGAACTCTCATGGGTACTTTGCTCTGTAATTAAGGAGGGCAAATCTTTATAACTTCTCCATATGAAGATAAGACACAGTGCAGTTTACTTTGGAAAGAGTAAGAAAGAGTAAGAAGTTATAATATGTTCTTAGGCACTGTGCTGCCAGTAGTGACCAACAGAACGTTAGACTTGCTTCGAGGAGGCTTGGAATTAACTTTAAATTCAAATTTAGAAATCTATGTGTTAAGATAGAATGAATATTTTGGGGGAGACTTCAGCCTTTGCAAACCTGGACGGACAGAGGTTCTTTATTTGGAGTTCGGTATAGGAAAGAAAAGAGCCAGCATCACTTGGCACTGGGCTGGGAAGCAAAGGCAGGCAGGGCAGCGGGAATGCTTAACAGTAACCAAAGGTGCCCTGAATGTTACCCTCAGCTTGACTAAACTAGACAGCTTGCTTTCTGACTGTAAGCTTCTGACATCCCTTTTCTTGGAGCATTTTCTTTAGAAAACTTGACATTCTTTCTTTGCATCTTTGGCATGTAAATCTCTCAACCTCATGTCTGTTTTTGCATCTGAGGAACATCTTCAAGAATCTGGGAGCCATCTCACAGACACATGAAACGATGCTCAGCATCCCTCCTCATCAGGGAAATACAAATCAAAACCACACTGAGATACCACCTCACACCAGTCAGAGTGNAAAAAAAAGATAGGGCTCCTATCCTAGTGTCTGGGAGAGGGTAAGAACCTACTTTAATAAGTATCAATTAGCAAGCAAGATGGCTTAAGTGAATTGATCCCCCACCCCCAATGCCCTCCAGTACTTTTCCACTGATCTACCCCAGTGCTTAAAAACTCTCCCGCCTTTTATTTCAGAGTTTAGTTCAACCTCTCTCCTATTACAATAAATTCTTAAATTATAAGTCTTAAATAAATTCTTCCTTGCCTGTTCATTCTGTCTGATATAGTTTTTCTTTGACAGCAGTGAAAACAGGAAGGCTTCACATATGCTCTGACTGGAAACTATTAGCATGGAGAAGCTAGAAGTGGGCAATCTAAAAAAAACTTCTTGTGGAGCACCTTGGTGGCTCAGTTGGTTAAGCGACTGACTTGGTATCGGCTCAGGTTGCAAACTCGCAGTTGTGAGATTAAGCTCTGAGTTTGGCTCCACGCTGAGCCTGGAGCCTGCTTGAGATTCTTTTCTTTCCTCTCTCTACCCCTCCCCTGCTTGTGCTCTCTTTCTCTCTTTCAAAATAAATAAATAAACATTAAAAAAATTATTTATAGAGAAGCTTCTTGTATTTGTATGTTTGGATGAGGGCTTTCTGTCCCGTGCTGGAAGGGTACCAAAAAAAAAAAAAAAAAAAAAGGGGAANTTTCTGGGCTATTTGCTTCTGAGGCTGTGGTTTCCCAAGCTATTTGCTCCACAAGTTGTAGGTCAGAATTCTACAGCCAGATAAATAGTATCAATATCCTAGGATTTTTTCTTCCCTAGGAGTAAGTTAAAAATACTTGGAACAACAATAACACTCAATATTAGCTATTATATATTACTATTATTACGTGTTGTTATTACCGTTTAGTTCACTTTTTATCCTAACCCAGGCTTCAGTCTTTTGTAACAGACCAGAACACCTACAACACAAGAAGTCATATCATAACCAAACCAGTGGCTTTTACCAAGATGCTTTTCTCTCTTTTTTTTCATATATTATCATACATGCCCTGGCCATTGTCCACTTTTATATTCAGTCTCATTAATTTTAGGACAATCTTGAGGACAGAATTAGAAACCAGAAGACCTAGTCACAGAATTCTGGAAGGTCCAGTCACAGAATGCTTTTTTGGAGATAATCCCATTATATCTATTTTTAGAAACATCCAGAGTACAGCATTGCAAGTAGTTTGTTTATGGGGGTGACATATGCTTTGGCATAGTTCAGCCCTGACTGTTGGAACCCAAAATGCTGTATAATGGATTAGTGCCTCGTTTCTGAGGTAAGGGCTGTGTAAAGCCTTCCTGGGCATGAAGATTTCCTGGGCATGGAGATTTCCCAGTTGTCACTGAGGTTGTTAGGTGCATAAGCCTGATCTCAAGCCTGGTTTGTTGGACAACCTGCCCCAGGCGTAAAACCCTGACTGTTAAAAGCTGATTCTATACCCGCTCTATTATCCTTAGCCACATGTCCAACTTCAAAAAAAAAAAAAAAAAAAAAAAAAAACAAAAAAAAAAACACCTGATGACTTTGAGGTCATTTTGAAAGCTGACTAGGTTTTTGGAAAAGTGGGTATAATTGAATTCCCAAATTCAACTTACTTGGAAGAAGGGTAGGGGCGTATAATGGACACCAGATAATTTTTACGAAGACAAGACAGCTCTTAGTGAGGGCTTCTGTACACAGTCAATTTCTGTAAAGATTGATTCTCTGATGCCTGGTCTCCATGTCTCAGAAGCCATGAGAGTACCTCTGGACTTCCCAAACCCACCTCAGTATTAATTAATCCATATAACCCCGAGATTATATGGTTCAGGCCCTGCAGTCCTTTACTTTTTTTTTATTGTAGCATAATTAGTGTACAGTATTACATTAGGTTATGCAATCTTTTCTATCCCAGCATAATTGAGTGGAAAAATATGCAAATGTACAAGTGAAATGATTCTATAATCAAATTTTTGGAATGGAAGGGGGCACCTGATTGGCTCAGTTGGTTAAGCGTCCAACTCTTGATTTTGGCACAGGTTAAGATATCACAGTTTCTGAGTTCAAGCCCTGCATCGGGCTCTGTGCTGACAGTGTGGAGCTTGCTTGGGATTCTTTCTCCCACTCTCTGCCCTCCCCTGCTTGCTCGCTCACTCGCTCTATCTCTCAAAATAAAGAAGTAAGCTTAAAAAAATGTGAGTGAAACAAAGAAGATTCTGTGACCTGTATTTAATGACATGCCAAGGACTCGGCAATAGTCAGGGTTTGCCCAAGGAGCAACACATAAGCTGTGTGTCATCTTTAGAGATCCTAAAACAGTGATAAAGCTGGACTAAAAACCTATCTGCTTTTTATCATCACCAAGTGTTTAGTGATAGAACACCCCTCTCTAAAAAAAATTCTATTGTTGGGGCGCCTGGGTGGCTTAGTCGATGAAGTGTCTGACTTCAGCTCAGGTCATGATCTCATGGTTCGTGGGTGGGTTTGAGCCCTGCATCAGGCTCTGTGCTCACAGCCAGCTCAGAGCCTGGAGTCTGTTTCAGATTCTGTATCTCCCAATCTCTCTGACCCTCCCTTGCTCACTCTGTCTCTCTCTCTCAGAAATAAATAAAACCTTAAAAAAAATTCTATTGTTGATCTAACTTCTAAAAAATTCCCGACTACTGTTTGAATTTGAATAATACAGATGTAACCTTGAAATGAATACATTAAAAGCTTTTTTTCTATTTTTTATGGGGAAGATAATTTAAAGAGCTCTTCAGTGTTGGCATTGGCCCCCTAATTTCTCTCTCTCTCTCTCTCACATACATGCAGAATCAACTACATGTGTAGATTTTGAGAGTAGATTCCTAAGGATTCTGAATCTTTTGAACTCACTAGGAGTGCATGTTTTGTCTCCAACCCCTATATATTCCTGCATTTCAAGATTCAATATAAACATTAACAGCAATTATAGTGGCTAAGAAAATGAACTTGAGTTACTTCAGTTCTGACACTTCATGTGATGCTATGTGTAAAATTTAAAATAAGGAAACAGCAAAAGTAATAGTTTTTGTTTGATAACTGCAAATTTAGTTCATACATAAACTGTTTCACTGAATTTGGATAACATTTGGCATTAAATTTATTTTTTATTCATTATTTTAGAACTAAAGAATGAATCAAGAAAATAAAACATTACATGAATTATGTGATTAAGTAGTTCTGTTTCTTTTGCACACACTTCAACTTTATTAAAATTTACTTATTAGTTACTTGACAATTATTTACAAAAATTATCATTATATCAGACTAGCCGAAGGATCACAGTTCTTTGTTTTACTTTATAATTATGGCTGAACATTTATTTCTCAGTCTAGTTTTAAAAATTATCCTCTTTTTGATGCTAGATTCAGTAAGTATGCCACTGCCAACATGTGGTCATAAAGTCACAAACATGGAGTACTAAAGCATTGGAATTAAAGCTCAGATTTCCAGATCTCTAATCAAAATTGTGTCTTTTCCCTCTATGAGTGAAAGCAGTCCACAGATTCGTTTCTGTGTCTCCCTCTCTCTCTCTGCCTGCCCACAGCTTGTGCTCGCTCGCTCTCTCTCTCTCTCTCTCTCTCTCTCAAAAATAAACATTAAAACATTTTTTTAAGTTGTATTTTCTTCCTTGCCGTTTTGAAGATGTTCTTGGGCATTCTAGAACAAAGCATTATATAGTTATCCTGCCCAAACCAATTACAACTATTGATTGCTGATACTTAGATGTCTCCTATGCCTTGGAGGAAAAGGACAGATTTGACTTGATAACTTAGGGCAGGAAGTGAAGGTTCTAGTTGCCAATGTTCTGTCTTAGAGAATGGCAGTAAGGCGATTTCCACTACATTGATTAGCACAGGAACTCAGAACCCTCTGGGATAATGTGGCTGATGATTTAAGTAAAACTGAAGTGATTGGCACAATATCATGGCTGGCAAAATGCAGAAAAGGGAAGTAGGTGTACGGAGAACTAGGGCTGTGTCTTGCATTGTAGAGCCTTGGCTCGGAGCAGAGATCATATCTTGTGAGGTTGAGTGATGAAGCAAATGTCCAGGGTTAGGTCCAGGTCCAGATGGGAGACCCTAGCGGGTGGCTGGAAGGTGAACTTCTGCATGAGACTGGTGAAGAACAGGAAAAGCTCCATTTTAGCCAGTGACTCACCAGTGTACATCTGGCGAACCGGAGAGATGGACATAGTGGAGGGTTAAAAGATATATGAGCACAAAAATCCGAAACACAGTTTGGACAAAGACAAAAGCTGGCCGCCTGTGATTTCTCCTACTTTAGAATGTGTGAATTAGTTGCTTAACGTCTTCTGAGCCTCATGGACTTTGCCTAAGCCCTGGAAATAGAAAATTAAGTACATATGCTAACAACTGTATGAGCTCCCAAGAGGGAGACAAGCAGCTAAAGAAACATTAACATATAATGTGAAAAATGGTACAGCAGGTAAAGCCAAGTGTGTCATGGGAACAGATAATGAAGGTACCCAATGTGATTTGAAGGGCCAGGGAGAACTCCTCCTTTGTGTGACAGCTTTGTACCTCAGCTCTTATGCAAAGGGTGAGAAGTTGTCAGCCAGGCAAAGATGGGGCAAGATGTGGAAGGGGTCATGAAAATTTTCAGGGCTGAAAAAACTTCAACTCTGACCAGAACAGAGAGTAGGAGTTAGGAAATCTAAGGCCTGAGGCCAAAGGATAAGTAGACAAGGTCATGCTGAAGCATTTTAAGAACAGAGACATGGTTAGTATTACTTTTGGAATATGACTTATTTGGGAAAATGTCAAGGTATCTGAAAAGTGGAATCAGTGAAAATTGAGGAAGGAAGTCTTTCAATAAGTTTTTATTAAGAAAACAAAACAGGAGGCTTAATGTTTGTATATATTTCTTAAGATCTGTTGTGTTGACAATGATGCCTTTTTTCTGGCTCAAATTTAATGAGTTCTGCGGTTATACTGTAGAACAATCATGATGTATTTGATTGAGGTATAGCGTTATTAAGAGTTTTTGCTTCCAGTCCTTCAGAAGACCCAACCAAATCTTTTCGTTCCTGCTTTCAGAGTCTGCAAATCCTAAGTCTGATGCTTTGGTTTCCTGCCAGTAAATTGTTGTGGACAGTCCAGCAGATTTCTTTTTTGTGTGTGCATTTATTTTTTTTTTTTGAGAGAGAGAGAGAATGAGAGACAGAGAGAGAGAGAGAGAGGCACAGGATCCGAACCAGGCTCCAGGTTCTGAACTGTTAGCACAGAGCCTGATGTGTGGGGCTCGAACTCACAAGCCATGAGATCATGACCTGAACTGAAGTCAGACACTTAACTGATCCACCCAGGCGCCCCAGCTAGATTTCTTTTGTTGTTGTTTGTTTATTTAATTTGGAAGATAACTCAAATGTGTACTGAGTCACAAAAGACTTCAGAGTTCAGAAAAATATTTAGATGTAGATATTTTACAACCCAGGGAACAGTAGCACATTGGTTTATATAGGACTTCCAGGAAACAGGTTAGCTCCACAAATGGAGGGGTGGGGGATAGGTTTTCACTATACCTAGTAGCAAGGCAGGATTTTTCGGGATGACAGGCCATCTACACTATTTCTCTGTGTCTGAAAACGTTTATTAAATAAAAACTAACAATTCAATCCACCGATGCATGTGCAATGTCAACAAGATATAGGTATTTAACTGAGCTTGGCTCTGAATCTATTGCTCTCAAGGGACTTCCTGCCCAATAGGTGAGCCTAACAAGGAAATAGGTAAATCTAATACAGCGTCACAAGCTATGATAGAGTGTTTAGGGAGCCCATGGAAGGAACACCTAATCTAGCTTTTGGGATCAGATTTTCCCACCTGCCCAGAACGAAATGTATGATTGAGTGATGTCATCTAAATGGGTATGCAATGCAACTTAGGGTGTGAATTATCTACCCTATATTTAGGCTTATTCAGTTTCAAGGTTAAGAGTCTAGCTGCCCAACAAGACAAAGCATGTATCATTTTCATTTATTTTTGAAGATAAATAGGTGAAAACATAGCAAATGATCTTGTTTATCTTAAAAAGTAGTACTGCATGCGAAATTAGTTAGGAGTGATCATGAATAAAGATCAGATAAGGCCTCCAGAGAGCACCATCTCTATCTGAATCCAGTAAGGAAGAAGTGCTACAAAAAGGACTGGGGAAGAGTGACTTCAACACAACTAAAGGAACATGAGCACTTCGCACACAAAACTGGTTTTATGACATGTTTTCTTATTGTAATAGTTTTGTGATTGTCACATGTTAAGGATATTTCCATTTGTTTGTCTAGGATAAATAAAGAGTATCAATACTCCTAGGTTTCCTAGAGCAGGAACACACACACACACACACACACACAGACACACACAGACACACACACACACACACAGTATATCTGGAAATGTTTAGAATTTCTGAGGTCAGGTTTGGCAAAATTGGGTGAAGATGAGCCTCCCTGCAAAATTCTAGACTATTACTGCTTGTTTCATGGTCCAAAGAAGTTTCCAGGCCCAGCTGTGTGAGAAAACATGGAGGACCTGGAGACAGTATTGGTCGGAGAAAAAGTAATTGTCCATGGAGAAAAGGGGGTTAAGGGGGGCAAAACTTCTTCTGTTTAAACTTTAACATCAGTTTCTTTTCTCTAAACGTAAACATCAGTAAATCCAAGGTCTGATAGAAGAGGCTAGAAAAAAACCTTTATGTGTGATAAACTAATTGCTCCATCTCTTCCCTTATAAAATGAGAGTTCAGAATTAGATGTATGTAGCTGAAGAACCCTCCAGAGATTACTGTTTGTTTCCATGGCTTTTGTTTCCCCCCAAAATATAATGCAAGGAAGCATTAAGAAAAATTGAGCTCACAACACTGAATTGCGTGTAGATTATTTTTCATTTCTTTTCACTCTGTTTCCAGATATGATATTACATTTTTATTGAAATCAGGAGTCATTGCTACATTTTCTTATGTATCATCCTATGTATGTGTTTGTGTGAAAAAAACTGGAGCATGTGTTGTACTTTGTATCACTCTGTATCCTTGAGTCATCATAAGGAAAGTCTATCCTTTAGGTGACTGCTGTTTACCTATCACTGAATGGGTATCTGGAGTGAGTGCTAGGCTGTTGTTTAAGTGGAGAGGCACAAGGTGACAAACTGCTAATGGTATGGTTTTTCTAAGATTCTTTTCTAGGAATGAAGAATTCAGGTTCTTAGGGATCTGGACAATTATAGAGTAAATTCATTTACTTCCTTGGATTACAAAATGTACTCTTGTGGAAAGCTCTTCTCTCGTCCCCTTCCTAAGCCCCCACCCTCCCTCCCCACTCAAGAAATCCTAAGAAAAACACAGGTATTTACACATACTGAAGCAAAGCTTTTCTGGTTGGAGTGAAGTGAGTTGCACATCGTCACCCTGCTACCCTTCCTCATCAGATTCCCAAGGCTGTATGCTAGCTTCAGCCACAAGGAGTCTTCAAGGATTCCCTAAGAAAATACCATTCCAATGCCTAATGCCTTACAGCCCATTTAAAGCCTGGGGACAAAAGTCTCTTTCCACTTTCCCATTTTTCTTGTTTAGTGCCACATGGAAAAAAACAAACAAAGCCTAAGCATAGCCCTCAGACCAGGTGGAATCTCTCCAGATTTTTTAAACCACCTGTTTCAAAGTAGGAGACCTTACCCCCTGAAGAGGGCATGAATGCTTCTTTCTTGATAAACTTTCCAGTAGAACTGAGGAAATGCTTATGATTAACTGTGTCAGGGTTTTCCCACTGTGTTTGATCGTGAAGTACAGAGGTCAGCAAAGTGAAGACCTCACTGCCCTAGAAAGAGAAATGTTGTTGATGACAGACATTAAATACCTTCCTAAAATGGTGGCGCTTTAAAGATGCGTGAAGGTCTTGGCTGACAATTTTTCAGAATCAGTGTGTTCTAGAAGGATACCAGAGGAGAAGTGGAGGGTGCAGCGGGCAAGGCTTGAAATGGAGTGTGGAACATTCATTTACTCAATCAGGTTTTTGTTCAGTACGTACCACGAGTCACAAGCCTTGGACTCAGAACTGGAAACAAATTCATACATAGTCCTATGTTTGCTCTGCGATAACGGCATGTTATTTAACTTTTGGTATGTCCCAGTTTCTAAATTTATAGGAAGGAAGTTAAATAGTCCTCATGTGACTGTGAGCCTTAGAACTGGGTGCAGTTCCTGGCAGGCTTGAGGCTCAGTGAAGTTTTGCTCTTTTACCCCTAGGGATTGTGATAGTGGACAAACTAAACCTAACAGGTCCCCTCGAAACACTCCTACAAGTCAACTACCCCCCTTCCACAGCTTGCCACAGGCTCTGAAACAACGTAGTCCATCAAAGAAAGGAATCTTAATTGTGATACAGGAAAGAGTATTCTGAAAACTAAAAATAAAACAAGAATAAGGGGAAAGCCCTGTCCCTAAATTAAGGCCAGTATTCACTGCTTCACCTTAGTTAATCATAAGCCTCCTCTTTAAGAAAGCTTTGGAATACCATCATTGTGGTTAGCTGTTTTATCACTTGAATCTGTATAGTTTTTGAGTCACAAAAAGCAAACAACTGCTTTAAAGTGTTTTATTTTGGGGCGTCTGGGTGGCTTAGTCGGTTAAGCATCCAACTTCGGCTCCAGTCGTTACCTCGTGGTTTGTGAGTTCCAGCCCCGCATTGGGCTCTCTGCTGTCAGCGCAGAGCCCTCCTTTGAATTCTCTCTCCCTCTCTCTGTCTGTCTCTCTCTCTCTCTCACTCTTCCCCTCTCCTAACTACACTCTCCCTCTCTCCCAAAAATAAATAAACATTAAAACGATTTTTAAAATATGTTTTGTTTTAAAACTTCCTTGCTTTGTTTATTTTTTTATTTATAATTATACGTACCTGGGCATTGTGGATTTTTTCTCTTCCTCATAACAACTATGCTAGATTATTTCCCCTGGGGTCAGTGAAACCCAGGGACTAACACCCAGTATAGCATGGGTAGGCGTGTGAGATGCCCTGTACCTGCAAAGCTCTGATACAGCGCCCTATCTAGGTTGTAGCCAGGTAGATAACTGGGACTGAAATCCTGCCATTATTCTAGCTTCCTTGGTGGTCTCTTTTTCTTCTTGTTGACCTTGGTTATATTTGTTTTCCCATGTCAGCTATTTATCCGATTAATTCAGTCCAACACTGTGCTTAATCTGTACTGGGAAGAGCAACCCCAAAAATGAAGGTAGCAGGGTTTGCAGGGTACGTGCAGGACAGGAAGTGATAGTGTGGGGAGAGGTCCACATGACCAGTGGCCCCCATGGATTCATGCAGGGATGGGCCCAGAAGTAGCCAGCAGCTCTAGTTTTAAGGAAGGAATTAGTGCCATGGGCTTACCATGCCAATCCTGCCTTCAGTGTACTTTTAGCAAAGATCTATGCATACTGTCCTTCAGGTTGCCAGTGGAAAACACAAGAATGCATCTGGAAGTGGTAAGATTGAGAAGCAGAGGGCCTGAGGGTGTTTCCGTGTGAGAGGGAAGTGAGGCGGGAGATGCAGCTGTCAGGAGCCCTGTGAGGTAAAAACAGTGCTCCAAATGGGGGCACGGGGGCACGCCTTTCCTGGGATCTGGCCCTTTTCCCATCAACCTCGCCTAAGCCCTCTGAACCTTCCTCAGCTACCGCATAAAAATAACTATACCTTATAAAGTTGCACGGAGTAATTACCACCTATTCTGTGTACTTACACACTGATGCATTCAATTACTTCTTGTTGGATGGGAGAGAGGGAGATAGAGAGGAAAAAGGGAAAGGAGGGCGGGAAGGAAGAAGGTGGGCTGAGATTGTTTTTAATAGTTTCTTTCAGTGCTTCTGTGATTTTGAGCAACTGACATCCTGTCCCTCTCCCCTCATTTCCCCTTCTTAAACCCTTACCTTGGGACTATAGTAATTTTTAAATATACAATTTGGGGTGGTTGCATGAGGTAAGCTTGTGGGATATTAGCAAATCTCCACACTTCGTGAATGACCGCCTCTGTGTATGGCATTTGAGTTCCATCTGCAGTTGGAGCCTGGGCTGACTCCACAACTATGGTGATCTCATCACAGACCTTTCCTGCATAAAACAGAGTGATTAGAGCCTGGGGTGGGAGGGGATATTGGAAGCGTCTTCTCGCTTTCCTGTCCATGTGAAAATCAAACCCAGGTGCTTTCTGAGTTCTGTCTGACTCATCTTTTCTCTGCACTCCTTCTACTTCAGGCCTCTCTTCCCGAGGCTCCTCTGGGACTGGCATGGAGTGACACCTGCAGACTGTCTCAGGAAGCTTAGGGAGTGAAATCTAATTTCTTATGTCAAAAAAGAAACTAAAGGTATCCACTGTCCTCAAGGGGATAAATTAAAGGTATCCAGTGTGGCCGTAGAATTCTGCCTTGTCCAGACCAAGAGATTTCTGAGTCCTTCCTTCAGGCAATGCTCTGAATCTTAGGAGACTTACTCTGGACCGTAGGATATTGCATCATGAGCAGAGGCCCCCAGCACATCGTGGAGGCCGTGGTCTCTATATCAGCCACAAACAGATTACTAACAAGTGCTGCCAAATTTTCATCACTGAAATGGACAATAGATGTAGCTTTTCTCCTAAAAGGTGAAAAGGAAGCATCAGTGATGAAATAATTTTATACTGGACAGTCATAGGAAAGAACCTAACATGAATTTAAAAAAGCAAAGCACTGCATTCTCTCCTCAGTACAGTGGAAATTTTTTATTATGAGGATTTTGTGCAGAATGTTTGAATAAAGCTTATCCCAATGGCAATAATGATAAATAGTTCTAACAATGGAAACTGTGTTTGCCATTTGGAAATTAGTTTTTACCGGAGTGATTAGAATATGCCCAACACGGTTTCT
>NW_027527977.1:234762-245805 GCF_008692635.1 Crocuta crocuta
AGCAGAAAATATTCGAGAATGGAGAATGTACTAAATAGCATGTCTTGGAATGTGCAATCTACCATTATTAACTTAGTTGAGTCCAGCTATCCTTCTTTGAAAGAAATATTTTTCCTCCAGATGCTATTAATTAAACCAAATAATAAACAATAGGCTAAGATAATCCCTAAGCAAAACACCATTACCTCCTCCTGTCTGACCAAAAAGACATCAGTGAAACTTCTTGGGTCATTTTTGTCCAATTTATGTTGACGATCTAGGAAAGTCATCCTTATAAAAGCAAATAATTCATCTCTGTTCCTGAGTACTGTCTTATGACTTTTCAGGAGGAACCCCCAAACTGGAAACATTGAAAAGCTGAAAGAATAAAAAACAACAAAGTAAGTTAAATATATGTATATAATGCTTACAATAATGGGAAGGATCCCATCATTTCCTAAAGCATTATAGAAATAGCATCTCACTTAGACTTCAGGTTTATCTCAACTAACTGGCAGACTGAATTGGACAACACGAATTCCTCACTGGAATTAAGTAACTTATGATTAATATCGATATGGTTTATAGTAAGTTCTGTGTACCCAGAGTATTTTGTATATTATGCCACTGGTAATACATCTAGTTAGAGGTTAGATGAGACATGAAAACAATATGGGCTTCATGGTCAGAGCTATAAATCCAAATGTTTTTCTTGCAAACTCCTAGGTGATTCCAGGTCAAAGTATTCTAGTTTTGCATAGCACACTCACTTTACCACTGTTTCTTTGCAAGATCAGGATAATTATTTTTGTAATTTATAGCAGGCTTACTGTCCCATAGAGCAGCACCATGTAATTCTAATATTTCCTAATGCTTAAAAAGTTTAGGGAAGACTTTTACTATTTGCTAAACTTCGTGTGTTTGTATATTCATGTGCTTGAGAGATAAGCTATATTATATATTTCATAAAATTCTTCATAGGGCGCATAACCACTCAAATGACCTAATAAATACTGAACATAAAAGGCACACCTAAAATTAGACATAGTCGCCTGATCTAGGGTTCCCCTGAATCTGTACTTAAAGTAAACCTGTACTTATAGTAACAGAACCTAAATTATTCCAAAATGAAATAGTTGTCAGTTGTGCTACTGGAAATGGGAACTTTTTGACAAGGCTGTTTTCTTTTTTACATTCTAAAAGATAGCAACTTCATCACTCTCAAATATAAAAAATTGGATTGTAGCACAATTGTGGACTTATATGGCTTAGAATAAACGTTAAAGTTTTAGTTAGTACTTTTTAGTACTTGATAGTTCTCATTTGTTTAAATTCACTTTTCTAAGTGAATTCTACTGAGTGTTCCTTATTCATTCATGGCTTATCCTATAGTCCATGTAAAACTATACAGGTATAGGTAAAACATGAATGGCCAAAATTGTAAAAATTTATTAAAGTTATATACTGAACTGTTGATTGGTGTGATTCACAATCTGTGCATTATAAGTAAGCTATTTGGTGCAGTAATGTGTGATGGGGGAATTATCAACTGTGTTAACCAAGCAGGCTTGTGACATCTCTGTACTCAGAATGTTCCATAAAGTGTACATTTTTGAAATGGCAATTCTCTAACAAATACTGTTTCATGGCCTCTTGAACAATCTAGTGTACCTAACAAGAGGTAAAACTGAAGAGGGAAGATACAGTTACTGTAATCCTAGGACCTCCAATGCATTTCACATTTTCATCCATTAAGCTTAAGTCTCAGGAATTGAGTGCCTTGGTAATCAAACCGTTTCCCAAGCAACACTGACACAATGCCATTAGCATCAGAAATTTTCATTACTGTTTGACCTCAAAGGGCTTGCCTACAGAATTCATTAATCAGATTAGGAAGACACACATACAGTATTAAACCAGTTCTGGGCTGATTGGGACAAACTGTCAAGAAAAGATTTCACAGAGGAACAAACTTATTGGTAATTATGCCTTCTTAGAAGAGGTGAGACTTGAATGGATCTTTTAAAATATCCACAATTTGGATAAAAGATTGCCACAACCCAAACTAAAAGTATATATCAAAGAAAATCTACATTTGGCTCAGTTAAAGAAATTAACTAATTATTTAATTAATCTATTAATGGCAGGTGAGGGACATTTCAATATAGGTGTGTGTGTATGTGTGTGTGTGTGTGTGTGTGTGTAGCAGGTGTTAATGCATAACTCCTGAGTAAATATCAACCTACAAGGCTACAGTCAAGTCTGAAAGTTTAAAATAGAATATCTAGACAATTAAAATGATTCTACTTGAAAAGACTTCATCCAGAGCCTCTTGTTTTAGCCTCTTTTGTTACTGAAACCTGTTTTCCTCAGCATCATTGAAAACTATTTAGATTATTAAATATGCATCAGTGGACGTTCATTTCTTTTTATGAACATCCACTGACGTAAAGAGCATTCTGGTTGCTAAGATTCCCTCTTAACATCAACATCTACCTTAAATGTATAGGCTGAAGGGGAATTTCTGTAGAGAATGTTTTCTTATTAATACATAAATGTGAAGGGGTGTGGAATGATACATACACAGAGCCTTGAGAACTTAATGTTTGTTAGGAGCTTAGCACTGGAGAAGGAATAGATGCTTTCCTATAGGTATTTTCTCCATACTTCTGACACATAGCCTCCCTATGTGTACAGGAACTGCTCATTCAGCATATGGCTCCCTGCGCTTTCTGTTTCTTCTCTGTGTTCATCTCATCGTTGTCTACATTTGACCATTTCTCTTCAGGTTAGTACCTGCATCAGTGAAGATAATATTCAAATGAGCTATTTTTAATAAGGAATGTGCTCAATTTATTAAGGAAATGAGAAGGCTTTTGACATGAAGATGAGTTTTTGGATTATTCATCTCACATATTGATGAATATAATATGGAATTAACTCTTCTGTATTATTATTATTATTATTATTATTTACAGAGAGAGAGAGAGTGAGCAGGGAGAGAGACAGAGGGAGAAAGAGAAGATCTTAAGTAGGCCTTGTGCCAATGTGGGACTCGATCCCACAACCCTGGGATCATGACCTGAGCCAAAATCAAGAGTTGGACACTCAACTGACTGAGCCACCCAGGTGCCCCAACTCTATAGTATTTAAAGAGATCAGAAACATACTTATTACTGTAGAACTATTCCAGATTAAAGGAGGCAAAAGAGACATGACAACTGAATACAG
Organism: Crocuta crocuta; assembly: GCF_008692635.1. NCBI lineage: Eukaryota > Metazoa > Chordata > Mammalia > Carnivora > Hyaenidae > Crocuta > Crocuta crocuta. Next base: position 237,973 of record NW_027527977.1, read on the forward strand.
TGCATGATCTGAGAAATTCTTTTGCTATTTAGGACATTAATGGGTCAATGGCAAAATCAGAAAAAGTTCAGTGGATTAGATACTATTATCATGTCATTATTAGTTTCCTGAGTTTTAAACATTGTTCTTTGGGTATGTGAGATAATGTTTTTAGGGAACACATTGAAGTATTTAGGAATAAAGAGAGAAGATGTCTACAAAGTACTTCCAAGCATTTAAAAAAAGAGAGACAGAAAAAAAAAAAAAGAAGACACATGTAAAATGTTGACATTTAGGGAATCTTACAAAAGAGTAGGCTATTGGGAATTATTTGTAAATTCTTGGAATTTTCCTACAGGACTAAAATTATGTCTAAATAATTAAAATATAGCCTTTGTTGGCTTCTTTCTCATGAAAAATAAGATGTGGTTTAATTAAGTCTATGCACCTCTGTGAGACTCAAAGCTCTGTATGAGCTTTGTGTCTTCCATGATCCACTTGTCCATTCCAAAGTTCCATAAGGTGGTCAAGCTGAATCTTCTCATAATTTTCCAGGTTTCACCATGAGAGAAGGCAATTCCTTTTAATGATGAAAATGTTTTAAAATTAGTTCCTTTGGGGCTCCTGGGTGGGTCAGTTGGTTAAGCATCTGACTTTGGCTCAGGTCATGATCTCACAGTTCGTGGGTTCGAGTCCCTTGTCAGGCTCTGTGCTGACAGCTCAGAGCCTGGAGCCTTTTTCAGATCCTATGTCTCCCTCTCTCTCTGCCTCTCCCAAGCTCGTGCTCTCTCTCTGTCTCAAAAATAAATAAACGTTAAAATAAATAAATAAATAAAATTAGTTCCTTAACACTTTTGACACTTAACTTGCAAGGTCAAAAAAAATGTAAAGAAGCTTTATTCTCCCTGTTGAAAGTAAGAGACTTCTCCTTCTCTCGGAGCATTTACTTTAGAAGATTTGTAAGTAGTTTCTCCTCTTTTTGAATCATATATATGTGTATAATCATAGCATATATATGTATATATGTTACTTATGTCATATATAAGTCCTTCTGAAGGTTAGATATGTCTTTTGTCAGCTTTGTGACCTAGCAATGGCTTTCTCAGGGACCTGGGAGCCATCTCTTTGGAATATAAACATCAAGAAAGAGAGCGCCCCTTACTCCCAGTTTCTGTGCGAGGTTAGGAGCCTAACTTTGGCGAGTGCCCTACTCCAAGTTGCAAAACTGCATCCTATCATAATGATATGAGAGCTTACTATTTTTTTGTATACAATTAGCACAGATGGTCACCCCAATTACTGAGTGAATCTAGGATGAACTATGTATGACAAATGATGCTACCAAGCCCTCCTAGTTATTGAAGACTAGTTATTATTTATCTTAAGAACATTTTTAAGTTTATTTATTCATTTGAGACACAGAGAGAGTACAAGCAGGGGAGACGCAGAGAGAGAAGGAGAGAAAGAGATCCCGAGCAGACTCCATGCTGTCAATGCAGAGCACTACATGGGGCTTGAACTCAATGAACTGTGAGATCATGACCTGAATGGAAACCAAGAGTTGGACATTTAACCAAGCTACCCAGGCACCCACCTTGAGAACATTTTTATAATGGATTGTATCTGCTTGGTTATATAAAAGGGTGAGATTTCATTATGTCTTTACAATTTCTTAGTGGATTGTCTGGGATGCACATCCCATTTTAGTTTGATTCTTACTCAATGATAAAATTTTCTTTTCCTGTTACCTTTGTGGAAAGGAGGATTTCTGGGTTGGGAGAAGATTTTTAGTTCTATTTCTCTGACAAATTTAATAAGCAATTCTTGAGTTTCCACTATATGTTTACATCATGCTAGGTGTGGTTAAGGGATTGATGAACAATAGAAGAAAGTCTCTTTTGCCAGGGAAGAATTCAGACTACAGACACAAGATTACTCAAGAAAAAAGTCAGAAGTAAATAATTACCAAGAGGTGTAACCAAGCTTCCACATTAGTGTTATAGGTACAAATTTCTAGGCACACATATTGTTGAGGCATGTAGTAGGTACTTCACAAATATTTATAGAGTAAAGTAGATACACGAATTTGTGCATGGTTAAAGGAAATAATAATGATCAACCAAGTTTCTTAGAAGAGTTGGAATATATGCTAACTTACAGAAAGATAAGGAGAGAGGATTGTCAAAGTCGCCCACATCTTTTCATGGTGGAATTTGTGGAGACAGTGGTGTTACTCTTTATGTGTCAGTCCTGAGCCCCGCCCTTCCTCCATTTGCATTTTTCTCATTTTTCAGTGGAAGCTCAAGAGACAGGGAAGGACTTTCTGAATTTCACTGATAACCAGAAATAGGAAACTCGAATAAACTAAGGCAACCTAGATGTTGGAAATGGAGCAGCACCATCCTTGCTAACATGAAATTCAAAACAACAAAATAGGTCTCTCCCGAGCAGCTGTTGCCAATCCTTGTCAGGCTAAGCCTTCCTTGAAGAGGATACTGGTGAAAGTTAGATTCTACTCACATTCAGTTGTTATATTAATAAAATATTATTCTGTCTATGGATCCTGGACTGCATAAAATTCTTTTATAACAAATATGTTATAAAAACAAATATGTTTTTATAACATATTTGTTATAAAAGTTCAAAGAGAGACTCTTTGAGCTCTCTCATGTTTACGTTTAAAAAATTTAGATTTTAGAACTTAGTAGTAGAATATGAAGGGCCACGGAAGCCACTGTATCTNGACTCTTTGAACTCTCTCATGTTTACGTTTAAAAAAATTTAGATTTTAGAACTTAGTAGTAGAATATGAAGGGCCACGGAAGCCACTGTATCTTTCAGGGAATGGTGATAGCCCAGTCCTGTAATTGTAGAGAACATTAATTTAGCATTGTAGGACCTGAACTTTTTTCTTTTTTTCATTTTAGAGAAAGAGAGCAAGAGCATGAACAGGGGAGAGGGGCAGAGGGAAAGAAAGAATCTTAAGCAGGCCCCATGCTCAGTGCAGAGCCTGATGCAGGGCTCTATCCCAAGACCCTGATCATGACTTGAACCTAAATCAAAAGTTGGACGCTCAGTAAACTTAGCCACTCAGGTGCCCCCTGAACTTCCATTAAATACTGACACCAAAGTTTGAAATATACTTAAGTTACATGGCAAAATAACTTATTAAGATGAAGTAATACTCCAAAATGGCCCAAAATGGTAACAAAAATATCAATTTTTTTCTTTTATTTATACAGAATTGGTTTAATGAATGTTTGTACCTATTTGAGTTGGTTTGGATTACTAGATAGGGTGTGTGTTGGGGGAGAAGTCATCACTTTCCTCTTTGAACCAAGGGCAGTTTTCCTATGACCCATCAAGTCACTTAAAAAGAAAAAAGACTACTTGATTCTTAAAATGAATGATAATATGAGAAATGCTTCTTCAAAAAGTTGTTGAAGCATTAAAATGGCTTAGCAGTATTTACTAGATGCCGATATTAGCTTACTGAAAATAATTAATGTAAAGATGAAACCATTCTCATTTTTAGAGTTATTAAATTAGTGTTAAAGGATTAATCTAATGACTTAAAAGTCATTAATCTAATGACTTATTATTTTTTAAAGTTTTTAATGTTTATTTATTTTGAGACAGCGGCAGAGAGACATAGAGTGAGAGGGGGAGGGTCGTAGAAGAGAGGGAGACACAGAATCCCAAGCAGGCTCTAGGGTGTGCGCTGTCCCCACAGAGCCCGATACAGGACTGGAACCTATGAATGGTGAGATCGTGACCTGAGCTAAAGCTGGATGCTTAACTGACTGAGCCACTCAAGTGCCCCTAAAGGGTTATTACATTAGTGGAATGACATAAAAGTAGAATATTTGGATTTCGTCAAGGCGTTTAGCCAAGACACACATGAGCAACATACAACAACTTAATTTGGTGAAAATATGGTTCAGTATATTTATAACACTATTGTTATTATGTTGTTTGAATTCTTTTTAAAAAAATGTTTATTTTTGAGGAGGGGGAGGGGCACAGAGAGGGAGACAGAATCTCAAGCAGGTCCCATGCTCCAAGATACACATTCAGGATTGTTGGCGACAGAGCTTGTGTTCTTAACCCAACAGAGGTTTAAGCAAAGAATGAGACAGAGGCTTCTAATACTAGCTTTTTAAAGAAACTTGACTTTGGAAAATAACATTAGAATTGCAACTTTTGTGCACTGTTGATGGGAATGTTAATAGTTGCAGTCACCATGAAAAACTGTAAAGAGGTTCCTCAAAAAGTTAAAAATAGAAATACATTATGATTTAGTAATTTCACTAATGGGTATTTACTCAGAGAAAATGAAACACTAATGTAAAGATATATGCACCCCTGTGTTTATTGCAGCATTATTTACAATGGCCAAGAAATGGAAGCAACCCAAGTGTCCATCAATAGACAAANACACTGTTGATGGGAATGTTAATAGTTGCAGTCACCATGAAAAACTAAAGAGGTTCCTCAAAAAGTTAAAAATAGAAATACATTATGATTTAGTAATTTCACTAATGGGTATTTACTCAGAGAAAATGAAACACTAATTTAAAGATATATGCACCCCTGTGTTTATTGCAGCATTATTTACAATGGCCAAGAAATGGAAGCAACCCAAGTGTCCATCAATAGACAAAAGGATAGGGAAGAAGTAGTATATCTATACGATAGAATATTACTGAGTCATAAAAAAAAGAATGAGATCTTGCCATTTGCAATAACACGGATGGACCTAGTTGTTATTATGCTAAGGGAAATAAACTGGAGAAAGAGAAATACTGTATGATTTCACTTATATGTGGAATTCAAGAAACAAAACAAATGAGCAAAGGGAAGAAAAGAGAGAGAGAGAAAGAGAAAGAGAGGGAGGCAAACCAAGAAACAGACTCTTAAATATAGAGAACAAACTGGTATTACCAGAAGGGAGCATCTGGGGGATGGGTGAAATAGATAAAGAGGATCAAGAGGTGCAAACTTCTAGTTGCAAATAAGTCGCTGAGATGAAAAGTACAGCATAGGGGATATAGTCTATGATATTGTAATAATGTTGTTTGGTGACAGATGATGGCTACAAAAAAAACACTTGAATTTAGAAAATAACAGGATTGTAACAGGAATTGCGGAAGGGTTCAATAATTTAGGAAGATATTATAATTAAAATGATTATTACAGGAAAGTAAAAATTAAAATAGGAATTCAAGGCTGTGAGGACAGAGTTTCTCAGGTGTGAGCCACTACATATAAAGTAGATAAAGTGGATATGACGTGTTTCAGGCAAAGAACAAAAATTAGAAGAGTAAATTTTAAGAAAAACAATGTAGACAGGCTAGGGAGAAATGTGGAAAAGACATTTCATAGGTGAAATTAACACAGAACAATAGTACAGAGGTCAAAGTGAGAAAAAATGAAGGTATAAACAGTAGAGATTAGGCTGGTTAATACATAAGCAAAAATAGGAATGTTAGGAAACAAATGGGGTTGGGTATATGGAATGAGATGAAGGATTTATTGAAAGAAGATATCGGGGTGCCTGGGTGGCTCAGTCGATTAAGTGTCAGACTTCAGCTCATGTCATGATCTCATGGTTCATGGGCTTGAGCCCTGCATCAAGCTCTGGGCTGACAACCTGGTTTAGATTCTGTGTCTCCCTCTCTCTCTGTCCCTGTTTCTCTCTCACTCTCTCTCTCAAAAATAAATAAACATTAAAAAAATTTTTTTAAAAAAGAAGATCTCATTCTTCTGAGGAACTAACTTGTCATGTGGCCTTTGAGTATTGGAGAAGGGGGCCATAAAATAACATCAAAAGATCAGAAAAGCAAGTCTTATTTTTTATCTAATAAATAGTCAGCTGCTCTGAGTCACAGATCTGTAAAACTGAGATAAAAATATCATCCCTATTTTCCTCTGAGGGTGGTTGTAAGGAATAAGTGATATTCTTGCAGTCCGTTGTAAAATGCAAAGTACAATACAAATAAAAGATATGATGATGATGATGATGATGATGTTGTTGTTGTTGCTCATGGAGAAAAAGTAATGGTTTTCTCTTATATCTCCCACTTTGGTTTTCAAACTTAGAATTTGCAGAATATAGCAGAACTCAGTTTCAATCATCTATACTTTAGAACTTAACAATTGAAATTTATGGCCTAATGTAAACTACGAATATTATATCTCCTTCCTTCCTTGCTTCCTTCCTTCCTTCTCTNTTTTAAAAAAGAAGATCTCATTCTTCTGAGGAACTAACTTGTCATGTGGCCTTTGAGTATTGGAGAAGGGGGCCATAAAATAACATCAAAAGATCAGAAAAGCAAGTCTTATTTTTTATCTAATAAATAGTCAGCTGCTCTGAGTCACAGATCTGTAAAACTGAGATAAAAATATCATCCCTATTTTCCTCTGAGGGTGGTTGTAAGGAATAAGTGATATTCTTGCAGTCCTTTGTAAAATGCAAAGTACAATACAAATAAAAGATGATATGATGATGATGATGATGATGATGTTGTTGCTCATGGAGAAAAAGTAATGGTTTTCTCTTATATCTCCCACTTTGGTTTTCAAACTTAGAATTTGCAGAATATAGCAGAACTCAGTTTCAATCATCTATACTTTAGAACTTAACAATTGAAATTTATGGCCTAATGTAAACTACGAATATTATATCTCCTTCCTTCCTTGCTTCCTTCCTTCCTTCTCTGTCTTTCCTCCCTCCCTCTCTTCATCCTTCCTTCTTACTATCTATCCATTATCTATCTATCTATCTATCTATCTATCTATCTATCTATCTATCTATCTATCTATGTTATTCCACAATCAAGAACTGTAAAATCCTCAAAGTGGAAATTAGAGAAATTTTATCCAATATTTGGTCTTGCTCTGTAATTTTGTAGACAAAAAAATAGAGACTAACTTCTTATATAAATTCATGCAGCTAATAATGACAGATAGTTCTGGATCTCAATTGCTGGGACCATACTCTTGATTGTGCCGTTGTACACACTGTTTTGAATAAAAATTAAAATTTTCTGGAGTAAGACTCTGATCATATTCAGTTCCTTCATAATGAAATATGTAGGATATGGAATATGTGTATAGAGTATGAAATATGTAGATCAAGGGGACTGAAATAAAGGATACATATCATAAATATTTCATGATAAAATACCATTTGAAATAATAGAAATATATTTACTAATATTTTTATATATCCAAATTTAAACAAAACTAAAATTTAAAGCAGCTTGACTGACTTTGAATCCTATTTAATTACTTCATTATACGTATATGAACCAGTTATAAATATGTGCATGCTAATAAACCTATCAGGATAAGAATGATGTAGAAAATTATAAATAAGTATGAAATGAACATTTATTTTCTACCTCCAGTATGGTTTGATATGTCCTCTTCAGATTGAGAATATGGAAATTTCCATTAATTGGCAAAGGTCTGGGTCCTGGAGGAAAATGTTGCTTGGAAGCTTTAGTCATGAAGATCTTTATATTTAAAAGAAAAATAAACACATTCAGAATTGGAAGTATGACAGGAGAGTCAAACCCACTCATTATCTTAAAGTAGGAGTAATTATCAAAATAATAGAAAACTCTGTGATTGCAAGCAGGCAGAATCAGCAGCTTCCAAAGCAAATCAGAAACATGAAGGCATTGCTCATAATACTTGCTCTATCTTATAGTCAACCATCTATTTTATAATGAAAATGAATTCAGTCCTACACGATGTGTTTGCTTTATTTGAGCTCCTTCCCCCTTCTCTCTTTTCACTTCTCTCAGGTCAATCCAATAAAGGCTGAAGGGGGGGGGGGGTCTCTTT
>NW_027527977.1:245895-389574 GCF_008692635.1 Crocuta crocuta
ACGTACAAGGATTAGTCTTGACATTTCAGAGAAATACGACATGCTTAATCCTCAATGTGAAATCTATACTTTCACAATAAAAAAATTGTACTGTTTGCTAAGATACCCTATGATGTGTGTGTGGTTGTTCAAATAAGTGTCACACCAAGAATTTCAAGGTTCTTATACAACACTAAGTTCTTATTCTTCTACTGTCCTAAAAAAGTTTCACTGGAGTCTCAGTGTCATGAAAAAAGCATTGGTTTTTAACTTGAGTGCTATGTACAGATCTTAGCAAGTGACTCACCTCTTTGGGCTTTAGTTTCTTCCTTTTAAACCAATAGAAATACATAAATTCTTCAATTGTGATGAGTTAAAAATGAACAGATATACAGCTCCTAACATATACTTAAAATTCACTGCCTGGCTGGCATCCCTAATTTTTTCCCACCTTCATTCACTGACAAGCTTTCTCATTTGTTCATGTCTGAGGTTTGTTGGTTTTTTTTTTTAATTTTAGAGAGAAAGAGCATGTGAGCAGGGGAGAGAGGCAGAGAGAGAGAGAGAGAGAGAGGGAGAGAGAGGAGAGGATCTTAAGCAGGCTACATACTCAGCATGCAGTCCAATCCAGGGCTTGATCTCATGACCCTGGCATCATGATCTGAGCCAAAATCAAGAGTTGGACGCACAACTGTCTGCTACTGACTTTTAACCATGCATCTGGGATATAGCTCATTCTAGCGGATTTGCTCAAGAAAGAAATATTTCTCTTTCCTTATGACTGTGAATGAGGAACTAGTTTAATACATCAAACTGAACAATTTTCTATATATAGTCTTGTTGATAACAATATTTCCTCAAGTCTTCTACAAGTTGTCATCATATTCTATACATACTTTTTAGTTTATCATTCATTATCTTCAAGGAATTTAAATTTCTTGAAAGCAAGGACTCTATTTNTTAAGCGTCTGACTCTTGGTTTTAGATTTAGATCTGGTCATGATCTCATGGTTTCTAGGATGGAGTCCTGTGTTGGGCTCAGCGCTGACAGCATGGAGCCTGCCTGGGACTCTCTCTCTGTCTCTTTGCCCCTCCCCTGCTAATGTGAATGTTCTCCCTCTCAAAATAAATAAACTTAAATAAATAAATAAATAAATAAATGTGCAAATAAATTATTGAAAAATCTTGTGGACATTTTATTTTTGGAGAGTGATTCCTAGTAACTTAGAATTTGGGGGAACCGACCGACTATATGGACCAAATTCTGTCATTTTGTAATAAGTATATTGAGACCCAGAGGGTTCAGATTGAACCAAAGTCATGCAGCTTTTTCCTAACAGAACTGCAATCAAGACTTATGCCTGCTGCTTCACAATGCTCTTTATGCCAGATGGCTTAATGCCATGATACTGAATGTTTTGTACACAGCTACTTCACTCCTCTGCTTGGCATGGCTTTGGATTCCTGGAACACATTTCAAATAGTCCTGTCTGGGCAGGCAGTAATGAAAACTTTCTTGAACCAAGTCTTGAACTTTTGAATATTCTAAAAGGGATAGCTACAGGCACAAAACAAAGGGCAGTATTTCTTTGCATGGAAAGTGACAGTTTCAGAGCCATCTTTTCAATGGCATCCACACTTAAAACAGTATTACTGTCAAATAGGCTCTTTTTCTAAAACGAAGAGTAGAGGGAGAAACAGAGATTCCAATCAGACCATATATATTTATTTATAGATCTATATATTATATATGAGTATATAATATATATTAAGTTCATTTATTTATTTTGAGAGAGAGAGAAAGTGTATGTGCACAAGGGAGAGGCAGAGAAAGATGGAGAGAAAGAATTCCAAGCAGGCTCCACTCTGTCAGCTCGCAGCCCAACTAGGGGCTCAAACTCACAAACGGTGAGACCATGACCTGCAGGCACTCAGTGGGTTTTCATCAAAAATCGATTAAGCAAGATGCAAGTCTTTGCCAAATTTAGTGCTTTGGAGCAGAGACCTGTAAACTTGACCATGAGAACAGATAAGGCATGTGTTAGGGTTTTATTTATTTTTACTGACCAATATTGCTCTATTCATTAAAACTATACCATGTGTAGAAAAGAGAATACAAGAATGGCTCCTTTTCTTTCTTTCTTTTTTTTTTTAAATGTTTTATTTATTTCTAGGAGAGAGAGAGAAAGACAGCGTGAGCAGGGGAGGGTCAGAGAGAGAGGGAGTCACAGACTGAAACAGGCTCCAGGCTCTGAGCTGGCAGTCAGCACAGAGCCCGACGCGGGGCTCGAACCCACGAACCGCGAGATCATGACCTAAGCAAAAGTCGGACGCTTAACCGACTAAGCCACCCAGGCGCCCCAAGAATGGCTCTTTTTCAAGGTAAGTACTGATATTCCTTGTGACCAGAAAAGTAACTTCCACTTCATTCATCACTTTATCTAACGCATATATGAAGATTAGGAAATGGACAAAATTTGAAGGCTAATAAATTCTGATTTTTTTATTGATATAAATGGGTTTTTGGGAGAATTATATACAAATTCTAGATGCTGGAGGTTAAAATATCCCCACAGTCTTCATGATTCAGGCAGAATGCACATGGCAGAACGCTCATGTCTAAGACCCCTTCCCTAGGTCTGGTGGAATTCACTAATGGTGCTGGTTATATGGTACCAAGATCTCCCACAATCTTTTTACTCATGCTTGAAATTCCACCAAGAGACAGTCATTTCTTTGTGCTTTTATGACTTAATTTTTAGAGGAAGCCTTTGGAGTTGGTTGTAAAAAATCAGTATTTGAAGTTACAAGATCTATGTTTGAACCTCAGCTCCTTTAGCCAGAATTTCAGCTTCCTCAGTGATAATACCTAACCCAGAGGGCCACTGGAAGAGCAAAACTGGATAATTTATGGAGCCGCTAGTTGATGTAAATTTTGCAATATTTTTAAAGAACATTAAGATGGCTTAGCTTTCTTCTAATTTTTCTTAAGTGCCCCTGTCAAAGTGTCACTATGCATCCTCAAAATAACTCCACAGAGTAGGTATTATCTCTTTTAGTAGATGAGTAAACAGATGCAAAGAACTAAAATACCTTTCCAATGATACTGAAATAGTGAAAGACTAAGTGGGAATTAAATTCAAGACCTGGCTTTGGGGCGCTGCCCCAAAAAGGACTTTGTCCAGAAGCGAACCTGGCAGATCTGTACTTATTGTCAAATGAGGTCTCCTATATATAGGAAGTGTCTGTGGCTGGTTAACAAGGGCAAGAGGCCCTGGTTGGAGGCTCTCATAACTGCTCTCATTTAGGTTGGATAACACTGGAATAGATATTATTCCGAGAGATTTTTGATGACTAAAATAAGGCCAGGATAAAAGCTAAGGTTATTAGTTAGAAAAGACTGAATTCTGTGCCCTCCAATAGAAAGAACATAGGTTTAGGGGTAGACAAGATAGAGGTGGGTGATTTAGGAAATAAAGTACAGGTTAGACAGATCTGACAGTTCATGAGTTTGTTAACTCCCCTCACTTGCTACTCTCTCTAGCTGACCTATCCCACCAACCCACATACATATAAATACACACACACACACACACACACACACACACACACACACACACTCTTCAAAAAGAAGAAAGAATTGATTGAGCAGACTTCTTTCATTTCATGAGCAAAGTGCTCTCCAGGGGAAAGAGTGTTGGCTTCATTTCAATAGAGTTGAGTCTTAAATCACTTTTTGCTTAACTGTATGCTTTTTAAATGTATTTTTTTTCTGGCAAGTTTCCCTTGAATTTTATTTAGGTCCCTCTCTCCTATCTATGACACTGTGTGTGCTACCATCCTAGCTCTCTTTACACTTTAATCTATCACTGATCCACTAGCTATATTCCTGGCTGAAATAGATGGATGAATGGATGGATGGATAGATAGATGATAGATAGATAGATAAGTAGATAGATAGATAGATAGGTAGATAGATAGATAGATAGATAGATAGATAGATGATAGATAGATAGACAATAGATAGATATTTTTTTCCCCTTGAGGTCAAGGACTTTGTGTTTACAGATTTACACATGCTATGTCTGGCACATAACAACTGTTCCACAAATTATTATTGAATAACTGAGTAACATAATAAATTTAAAAATCTCCTTGATTTTTTGAGACTTATTTTACTTATTTGTTGATTTATTCAATTATATATCCATTTATCCTCTGAACAAACATCACTTAAACATGTGCTTTCTCAAGATGTCAGGGTTATAAAGAAAAAAATGAGAAGTATCAGCTCTTAAGAGTTTACTTTTTCATCTTCAAAAGGCAAATGTAATATAACAAATTGTCAAGTACATGGAATGACACCTTTATACCATATTTAAGTGGGAAGATGGGAGCTTGAGTGTGTCTCTCCTGATTTTATCATATATCTTTTTTTAATTAAAATTTTTTTATGTTTATATTTGAGAGAAAGATAGAGCATGAGCTGGAGAAGGACAGAGAGAAACGGAGATACATAATCCAAAACAGGTTCCAGGGCTCTGAGCTGTGCAGCACAGAGCCCAACATGGAGCTTGAACTCATGAGCCATGAGATCATGACCTGACCCGAAGTTGGCACCACCCAGGCATCCCTCTTTTTTTTTTTTTAAGCAGCTTCTTGCCTAACATGAGGCTTGAATTCATGACTCTGAGACCAAGAGAAACATGCTCTGCCCATCTGAGTCAACCAAGCAACCTTCATCCTACATCTCTAACCAAACTATAGGACTTATCCTGAGCTAAGTAGTAAGAAGGCCTGCTATTTAACTCGATGATTTAAGACCTTGGATTCAAGGGAGAAAAAAAAAAGGCTGATAGAGAATCTCCCTCCTTTGTGCTGGATGAGCGTTTGGAGACAGTTGGCAGAGACCCAAGGGATAAGGATTTGAGAACTACTGGTTTGCAGAGATTTGTGAATTCCCAGGGAATGGTAATTTATCTTCCTGACTGAACATTTCTGAGATGACAGTGGGTCTCCCTGGTCCCCCAGGAGGTGCAGGTATGCTTAGCAGATACATCGAGTTTCTTTTGACCCTGGTCTAGAAGAACACCAAGCATTGACTGTTGAAAAGACGGAGGAACAAAGAAGCTTCGTTCAGGCTCTAATTAGGGGGATTATATTTCACCATCTGGCAAATCTCTGACATATTTTCCCAGATTGCTGTTCCTCCCTTCATTTTTAAGATTGTTGCTACCCAAGGTACCTCAGCAACTGGAACTTAAACCCCCAGGGAATAGACAAACAAAATGAACAGCCAACCAAAGGGTTGCCAGAACCCAGAATGAAGAGAATCAAGAGATACACAAAATAAAAGGCTTCTAACAAAATAAAGCTATTGTAGAAGTCCTCACTTAGATCAGCAGAGCTCTCTTATTCAATAGACAATTAAAGACTATGGAAACAAGGGATGAGGAAGCCTGAAAATATCTCTGCTTCCACAAAACTGTCTGAAATTGCAGTTAAAAATTACAGACCAGTCTTTTAGACTTAGATAAGAACAAAGAATAACATAACTTCCTGAACTGATCAGCTAGGTAGAGCTTAAAAATGAGCCAGTTAGTATAAGTCAGCCAATTAATATAAATAGTATTATTTGATATTTGAAGTGGTTTTTTTGGAACAGATAAGGTATAAAGATACTATTTAAATATTGGCAAAGCTAAGTTAGACTTCAAACTTGATCTTGAACAAAAATTCACCCCATTCCCCAATAAACAAAATTGTAAGAACAATTAAGAAGATTTAAGCATAGCATGTACACACATACACACATACAACTTTGCTGCATCTATAAAAATGGACAATGATTTGCAAATGGACAAACCAACAGATGAATAGAAGGAGCACAGAATCTCTGTTAAATCCAATGAAATAAAGATGGGCAAGATAATAGGTTTGAATAACAGATCCAGTAGACTTTTTTTTATATTTTATTTACTTTTGAGGAGGGGAGAGGCAGAGAGAGGGAGAAAGAGAATCCTAAGCAGGCTGTGTGCTGTCAATGTGAAGCCCAATGCAGGGTTTGATATGGGGCTTGATCTCACTGAACTATGAGATCATGACCTGACCTGAAATGAAGAGTCAGATGCTTAAACAACTGAGCCACCCAGGCACCACATCCAGTGGACTTTCCATGTGCTAGGCAAAGAAAAACAAACAGATGGAGAAGAGGAAGTCATTAAGTAGTAGAAGGAAGTTTATCTGAGCAGAAGACTCAAATCTTCAAATTAAAATGCTTCCCCAAATTCTAGGCAGGATAGATAAAAAAAAAGAACATATTCAACTGTGAAAAAAAAAAGACCATTAGCTTAGAATTCAAAATAAAACTATAAGAAGTGTATTGCAGAAAGGCAAGGGGAGAGTGTTCATGAGCTAAGGGTTGATGGCCATCATAACCCTGTTTCTATGCACATCAAAATTATAGACTTAAAAAAAATACTTGTGTATACTCAAGAGCCTCTGAGTTTTGCCTTATGATCAGCAGGAAATGAGGGCATCTCTGGACATCTGAGTAGTGAATATGATTCTTTGTGATGATTGGGAAGAATGGGGATAGTGGACTTCATAACGTAAGCACACTTCAAAAACCCATGTGAAAGAGACTCGGATGTACATTTGGAAAAAGTCACCTAAAATATTTAGGATCTATAAATAAATTATACTATTTGTCCAGAGTAATAAAATATTAAATAATTTCTTCTTGTAATTTTTAAGTTCAAGCACCTAGTAACTGAGATTCTGTTCATTATGCCAGGGGCTTATTTCCTCCCTGATACGAAGATACATTTGAGACGATTCCAGGACTCAAGAAAGAGAAAGAAAATCTTAAAAAGTTCTAGAGAGAAAAGTTTGATACGACTATGTTAGGAACCTTTTCTAAAACTTAGTTCTTTAAAACTTACCCTATAATGTGAGACATTAACTTGATTATTTTGTAGTAAATATATAGTAACAATTTATTTGAATTGAATATGGATTAAATATGAGGAGTGTGTGTATGTGTGTGTGTGTATACTTGTAACTAAAATGAATTCCAACCACCAAAGAAAGGGGAGCCAAAGACAACTTTTAATTTACAATAAAATAATATTTAATTTATTGGAATTTTATACAAAATAGACTTTGGTCAGATAGCATTTGAGCTCTTGTTGCAAATAGTAAACATGCAGAAGGAATTTAGCACAAGAGTTAAAGCAAATACGTAACATTACTAACTAGACTATTTTTAAATCAAGAAAGCACCACCAAAACAATCATATTCTTGCTCTACACAATACATTTCTTTCATATTTCTTATATAGATTTCTTACATATTGTTTTATTGGCTTCAGTTTTATAATCTTTGGGATTGAAGACATAGTATGCATATTAAGAAACTGACACAATCAAAGTGTTGATTTTTTTGTAAATTTACCTCTATTGGAAAAAATATATACAAAAATATACATGGAATTTCACCCTGTGCTTACTCACAGCAGAAGTAGTCTGGGAGTCCTAAAGAGAATCCATTTTACTCTTTCATAAAAGAGAAAACATTTTATCTGTTTCATAAGCCACATCCTTCCAACTAAACAATTCTTTGAGTATCAAGAGATAGTACCAGTCTATGTTAAGAAATTTTACATTGGACATTTTGGCTCAGGACCTATCCATTATGTTCCATGTTCTCATTGGATGCTGCCTTTTAAAAAATTTAAACATGATTTTAGATAAATCATGTTCCTTTCCTTTAGGAAAGGAAGCTGGAAGATGGGAGGTATTTAGTCTTTCGGCTCCGGACGGTTGTGTTTGTCACATATGCTGATGATAGCCTTCTTTGCTGACCTTGAGGACATTTAAAGAAAACAAGGTTAGGGCACTTTCTAGTTTCTTTCACTTTGGCCTGTCATAGATTAGTATTGAAACAAAGGTATATTCTGTAACTTTTATCCAACCTTACAGAGAACTGAGGATAAAAGTTGTTTGCATTGGGGAAAAATAAAAGAGCAAAAATATTTATCTCACTCACCCTGACTGCATTCTCTTTCCCAAACCTGTTATCCCTGAAAGTCCCACTGTACACCTCAAAATATCTATCACTCTTCAGCTCTGCAGGAAATAATTTGGGGGAAATGTGAGTGGAGTAATGAATAGACACTGGAGGATACAAGGAAGCTGATGTTTTGTTATTCATAAAACCTCTCATGATATTCTTTGGCCTTCCATATTCTACCTGCTTTTGCCCACTCCTATATATGGTATAAAATCTCATGCCACCACCCAGGATTCCTATTATTTTTATGAGTAGCTTTTTATTCCTCTCAGAGGAGCGAAAGACATTGGCCAACTAAATTCTGTTTTTTCATCATGTCCTTTCTGCTTTGGAAAAGACCATAACTTCTGATTTTATCCACCTGGACACATTGTCTCAACTTCTCTCTATAAATAGGCAGTTTATCCGATTTTATCTAAAGGATACCAAACAGACATTTAAGGTTGTGTTGAGCAAAACTTTCACTAATATAGCCATCCCTTAACATCCATAGTTAGAACACTGTAGCAGGGAGCAATATAGCTTTCCTACATTTGATTCCTGAATTCCATGAGGAAGAAATCAAGAAGGAAAGTCTAAATTTGGTTGCTTCTTCCTAAGAGCAGCATTTTGGGAGTCTCAAAAACCCTACTATTAAAGATTTGCAGGCAATTTAAACAATAGTAGAAACCAAAACTCATCTTCCTGGTATCTTATTAAAAATATTAACTTTTGGGGGCACCTGGGTGGCTCAGTTGGTTAAGTGTCCGACTTCAGCTCAGGTCATGATCTCACGGTTTGTGGGTTCAAGCCCCGCATCGGGCTCTGTGCGGACAGCCAGCTCAGAGCCTGGAGCCTGTTTCAGATTCTGTGTCTCCCTCTCTCTCTGACCCTCCCCTGCTCACGCTGTCCCTCTCTCTGTCTCTCAGAAATAAATAAAACATTAAAAAAAATAACTTTTGTAAAAAAAAAAAAGTAGGAGTGTAAACCCCACCATAGTTTTTATTAAAATGTTGGGATAAACTTCAGTTATCCAAACATTGGGCCATCACATCTAAGAATAAAAACCTGTGTGTGTAAGTCTTCCAAAGAGGGATAAAGTCTTGATTTCTTAAAAGCAGTTCCACAATTAAATAATGAAGAAATAACATGGATTTTTTTAAAGTTATTCTAAATCTGGTTGAATTCTCTTTTTTGTAAATGAACCCTCTGCCCAACATGGAGCTTGGACTCACAATGTCTCGATCAAGGGTCACATGCCCTATTCACTGAGCCAACAGGGAATCTATGGGAAGGCAAAGGCAGTGGGGGAGGGGGAGAAGAGAAGAAAAGGAAACAAACCATAAGAGACTCTTGGGGATAAAGAACAAACTACAGGTTTTTGGAGGAAGGTGGGTGAGGGGTGGGCTAGATGGGTGATCATCATTAAGGAGGGCACTTTGTGATGAGCACTGGGTGTTGTATGTAAAGTGATGAATCACAGAATTCTGCTTCTTAAACCAATATTGCTCTGTATATTAACTAACTCAAGTTTAAATTTAAAAAAAGAACACTGTTCAGTACCTCCCAATAAATAGAATCATCAAAGAAGTTATCCTCGGATGGCTGTCCACGGACAATGAACTTGAGAATTAAGCCTATGAGAAGAGGGAGGAAAAAAGTCAATTATGATGCTGAAAAGAAAAACCTATTTGCATAGGTAATAAAAATAATGTGATAAGGGACACCTGCCTGGCTCTACCTTTCAGTAGAGACTCTTGATCTCAAGATTGTGAGTTTGATCCCCATACTGGGTGTCAAGATAACTGAAAAAATAAAATCTTAAAGAAAGATAGATAGATACATAGATAGATAGATAGATAGCTATAAAATATTCCCTTGAATTTACATGATTACTGTCAGAAGTTTTGAACACTTTCAAATTTACCACTCCATATGTTTATCATCTATTATGCTGACAGAATGAGGTACATGGAAGTGTTTTCATTTCATCTTAACCTGTGATCAGTCCTCCAACAACTGCCGTTCCAATGGAAGAACCTAGCGCAGCTGCCTGCATGGCCATGTTAGACCTAGGAAGCCAAAAGAAAAGAAGAGTGATGTTTTTCCAGGCTACCAACAAGCAAATCTCATTTCCTGAGGGAGTGGATGCTAGCCATCTGCAGGCCAGAGGGCAGCATTACACCAGCAAACAAATATTTGTTACAATTTTATTTCCTGTTTTCATTTTCTTTGAAAATTCTTGAGCAATGTTAAACAGTCCTTATAAGCATGGAAGCAAAAATTACTTTTGTCTGCAGGAGGGATGAAAAGATCTAACTTAGAAAGAGTTTAATATTTTCTAAAAATATGGTACCGGGTTCTGATCCCCAATCTGATTCATTCAACAAATATTTATTGAGTACTCTCTCTGTGCCACATTCTTTCAGGCACTGAGGATGAAGTAATGTACAACATGAGCTGCCACCTTTCCTCACCCCATCCCCAAAGAAACAGTTGCAATTTAATTTAAAAATTCAATAATCAGGGGCTCCTGGGTGGCTCACTGGGTTAAGCTCTGACTTGGTTTTGGCTCAGGTCATGATCTCACGGTTGGTGAGTTGGAATCCCTCATTGGGCTCTGTGCTGACATCAAGGAGCCTATTTAGGATTCTCTCTTTCCCTCTGTCTCTACCCTTCCCCTTCTCTCTCTCTCTCCCCCCCCTTCCTCTTTCAAAATAAATACATAAACTTAAAAAAATAAAGTTTAAAAAAATCAATAAGATCAGAAAAGTTAATTTTAGCATATATCATAGAGACAACTCATTGAATATAGTAAAAAAAAATCTCTGTAAGTCATCTTAGATGTGGTTACCTTAAAATAAAATTAGTAAAAAAACAA
The DNA here is from genome assembly GCF_008692635.1 of Crocuta crocuta. Taxonomy (NCBI): domain Eukaryota; kingdom Metazoa; phylum Chordata; class Mammalia; order Carnivora; family Hyaenidae; genus Crocuta; species Crocuta crocuta. Next base: position 256,809 of record NW_027527977.1, read on the forward strand.
ACAAACCATAATTTTTGGGAATGGAAGAGCGTAATAAAAAGCTATTGAAATGCATACGGTTGTTAATGAGGACTAGTATGTGAATACCTTTTTAGCACAGTACCTCATTCTTAGCAGGCAATTCATAAATAGTTGTTGAAGGATTGATTGTTTATGGGAAAGAAAACATTTGGAAAATGAGAGTGTTTTGGAGTTTCATCTTCATCATCCAAGAGAGAGAAGGCACTAAACTCCGATTTCTCATTACTTGAAGGGTTTAAATTTTTTCTACTATATAAAAAAATGTAGTGGTAAAACATGAGCATTGTAAAAATATGAGAAACCATTAATCCAGAAAATGAAGGAAAAAATTTAATTTCCTTCAAATCTTAATCATAATAAAATGGAAAATATAAACATATATTTTTACAAAAGTGCAATTGTGTTATAATATTAATTTTCCCAGGGCGCCTGGGTGGCTCAGTCCGGTAAAGCATGCAACTCTTGATTTCAGCTCAGGTCATGATTTCATGATTCATGGAGTCAAGCTGAATGTTGGGCTCCATTCTGACAGCACTGAGCCTGCTTGGGATTCTTCTCTCCCTCTGCCCCTTCCCTGCTCACATGTGGGTGGGCATGCCCTTTCTCTCTCAAAATAAATAAATAAGCAAACAAAAAATAAATAGAATTTTGTCATTAAATCTTCAGTGTCCTTTGATGTCAGTAAATGTGGACCTGGATCATAATTTCAATTGCTACCAAGTACTACCCTGTAAAATGTACTGTAATTATAGCTCTATCTGTTAGGTACTTAGATTGCTTCCAATGTTTCATGCTTTTAAAAACTGCTGTGAGAACACATCCCCTTATGAACATGCTTATGAACTTGTCCAATAATTTCCATAAAATAAAATGAAATTATTAGTAAAAGTTTATATACTTCTTCAGGGCTTTTCCAAGTAGAAAAATAATTCAAAATAATTAATAATTCAAAAATAATTCAAATTCCCATTATTCTACTTTAGCCACCATGTAGTATTATTATTCATTTAACCTTTCAATTTGGTAGCTAAAAAATTGGTAACTTGTGTTAATTTGCATTTCTTTGATTACTAGTGAGGTCAAATATTGAATATAGATTTATTCATTTGATTTTTTTTATTTTGTAAACAGCCTGTTAATTTTACCAGAAATTGCCAAAATCTTTTCCAAGGTATTAAAAAATATTTTTAGGGGTGCCTGGGTGGCTCAGTCAGTTAAGCGTCCGACTTCAACTCGGGTCATGATCTCATGGTTCTTGAGTTTGAGCCCCATGTTGGGCTCTGTGCTGACAGCTCAGAGCCTGGAGCCTGCTTCAGATTCTGTGTCTCCCTCTCTCTCTGCCCCTCCCCTGCTTGCACTCTGTCTCTCTCTCAAATATAAACATTAAAAAATATATTTTTTTGAAAGATGTCCATGATAAAATGGGCTTGGAAAACAAGAGGTTTAATAAAATTAAGAGCATTATTAGAATTAGGGTGCCATAATGTATGCATATGTCTCTTAAGAATACTTCTTATTCAATGCTTACCAAGAAACCTGATTTGAATTTTAATATTCTGAATAGAAACATCTGAGTAAATAGTCTTGGCTCTTGGCAAAAATATTTCATCTGGTGTGTGAGATGTATATGAATTTCACTTATGTGAGATGTATGTGGATTTCACCCATGTGAATAGACCTTCCAAGGCTCATCATCCAACAACAACCCCCCAAATCTCCCTGAGTACATCGAGAAGTGGTTGCCACAGCTGCATACCCAGGCACTAGACTCTCAACCATGGCACCTTCCCAAAATTTGGCCACCCAGCAAGACCCAGCCTGTGAAAGCCAGATAGGCTTGTTTTATTGTATCCATGAAACTGGTACAGGCATGATGCTCAAGAATTCCTTTGTCTATATGAGAGACTCTTGAATGCTGAGAACAAACTGAGGACTGATGGATGTGGGTCGGGGGAGGAGATGGGCATGGAGGAGGGCATTTGTGGAGTTGAGCACTGGGTGTTATATGGAAACCAACTTGACAATAAACTATTTGTAAAAAAATTTTTTAAAAAGAAAAAAAAAAGAATTCCTTTATGTCTAATCATGAATGACATCTTAAGATGTGTTTGCCAAATGTTTACACACTATAGCATTTAAGAGTTGAGCTCATGGACTCATGCTTTTATCGTGTTTGATTTACATTCAAATATGTTTGCATTTAGTCTCAACAGATGTTAGGTACCCGAGAGAACTGCAAAAAAATGTGGATAATTCTGGGGTTGGTCTCCAAATTTGCAAAGGGGGCAGAAAAGGAAAACAAACAGAAGAAAGGGGTTAACTCTACACATGAAAGTAGAAGCAAATTTCTGTTGAGTAGAAAATATGCCTAAACTAATTTTTAAATATTTATCATTACTGGTCTCAACAGAGTTGAATTTTAATCTGTTAAAATTCAAGAGATTTTTCTTTTCAAATTATTCAGCTCTAGTCGAGTCACTTTGATGCATTTTCAAATGGATTCACTTTATCATGCTTTCAGTTGGCTTTAAAAATTGAGCATTTTGATGCTCTTACTTAATCTCTGAGTGATCTGGACTCTGTGATCTTCCTAACTGTTTTGCATGGATGATATTCATATCAAATTGTTCCAATCTTGTTGCGTAAAAGTGACAACTGATGGTTTATGACATTACTTTTATTGTCTTGGATTTGACTGATAATTGTTCTTCCTCTAGCCATTTAAACGCTTATGCCCCTTTTGGGAAGAATCTAAGTCTATTAGAGCTTGAAGGGATTTTAGAGACTAAATAGTGTGATTCTATCATTTTACAGAAGGGGACACTGAGAACCACAGAGACTGAGTGAGTTGTAAGGCCCCGTAATTAGTCAATAATAGCAAAGCCCAAGCCATATGCCAGTCTTCCTGATTCTCCATATCCAGCTGCTTTCTACGTGATGCAAATTCATTCTTCTATGTGTTGATTATACAAAATCACTGCTCAGCTCATCACAGATGCCCTCTCCTTCATTTTGGTGACAGCAACTAAAAGAGCAAGTCTACTGTATTCTAATTGGGATTATCAAATTGCCATATTTGCTAGGAGACACTTGCCTGTGGTAGAAAAATTTAAATTAACACTGTTAAGTAAAACCATTCAACAAACCAACCAACCAGCCAACCAATATTAGTAACATTAGTTAAGACCATCTTCCCATACAATTCTGTTCTCTCAATTGTGTCTCTTTTGCTTCAGTAAGGACAATACTTACGAACTGTGGACTGGATTGCTAAAGCAAAAGCTCTCTCATTACCAGATTCCTCCAAGAGTGAGATAGAACATCAGACCTGAGGCACCTTGGTGGCTCAGTTGGTTAAGTGTCTAACTCTTGATTTTGGCTCATGGTTTGTGAAGTCAAGCCCTGGGTCAGGTTCTGCGCTAAGAGCACAGAGCATGCTTGGGATTCTCTCTCTCTCTCTCTCTAAATAAACAGATAAACAAAACCAAAACCATAAAAAAATTATCAAACCTTAGGGTGCAGGAAAACCCTTTTTAACTCACTTCTTACATGCTCCCATGGCTATCGCCACAATGCTTGCGAGGCCTGCTACCACACCAGGTAAGCCATGCAGGTTATGAACACCACATGTATCATGGATCCTCAGTTTAGTGGTAAAAAATGGCTAAAATTGTAAAAGAAGAAGTTTTGTTATTTTGTTAGATATATCGAGTTTTATAACCGAAGACAGTGACTAGGCAGGAAAATTTTATCTGTAGCCCAGTTTGCATTCATATCTAAATCACACTTAAGTCAGAGTCCGAATACATTGGTGGCAAAACTACTCATGTCAGTTTTTAGTAGATGGATTTGAAGGTGAGTGATTTCAAGTCCTCCTCCTTCTTACCTACTAGTCAGATTCAAAATCCTCTTCCTCTTCAAAGGACACAGAGTCTTTAATTGTGCAAAACAAACATCAACAACAAAAACTTTAATGGAACTGCTCTGAGGAAAGTAACACAAGTATTTAACATTCCATCCACACTATAATTAATTATAAATAATTAATATCAAATTCTTTCCTGGTACACAGAAGGAGTCAGGGAAGAGAGAAACCACTGTACACTGAAATGTGAGTGGTATTTCTAACAGGAAGGAAAATGACCCTGAAACAAGGAGAGGTGCTGATGAAAGGAATTTTCTCAGCTTTTCTCTGTTGTGGGATATCAGAAGACAATGGTGAAGATCAAAATTTGACTAAGAGCAACGATCATACTTACAGTCAGGAACTTGAATCCAAGCACAGAGACAATTCCTGCAATGCTCCCAATGAGCATAGAACCATACAGGTGGATCTGCATGTTCGCACAAGTGCCCACAGCAACTCCTCCAGCAAGGGTTGCATTCTGAATGTGAACCTGCGTGGAGCACAGAAACACGAATGGAGTGAGCTGAGTGAAGGAGACTTCAGAAGGAATGAAGGAATCTATCTAGGGCTCAGTGGACTCCATGGCACATTCTTCAGTTCAAAGGGCTGTGGATTCTTTTCTAAAAATATGGTTCTTTGTAATTACAGAAGGTGTTTCTTCCAAGCAGCTAATATTTGATACCTTTCTTGCCGGGGTTCCTTGGTAGTGCCTGAGTGGTCCAGTTAGTGAGACAAGTTTGGGGAGGGACGTGAGGAAAACAAAAGAGGTTGTAGTGGAAGACTTGGGAGTGTACAGTGCAATTATTCTCGTAGTGTTATATCTATTTATTCAGTTTGGGAATGCCGAATTTGGGAATTCGGTTTGTGGTTATCATAAACCAAAAGAGGTCTGTGGTTGCTGTGTGCTTTGCCCAGTCCATGATATTCCAGACTCAAAAAAGGTAATACAGAGGACCAAAATGTGCACATGTTTGTATATGAGAGACAACAAACTTCATAAGTGTCACTGTGCTGAGAAACTTTAAATATGGTGGAAAGAGTGACCAATTTCCTTTTATCAAATTCATCAGAAAGACCGTCTTGTCACTGATCTGCCTACAGAGGACAGCTCATCAGTGTTGTAAAAGAGGACTGAGCTATACCTGTGTGATTTTTTTTCTTGTTTTTAATTGTCTTTGATTAAACAATTTGTACAGCACTGAAATCCGTGTCCTTAGCTATGCCTGAAGAAATTACAATATCCTTTTCTTCTCTGAGGCTGGAAAAAGAAGAGCCACTGATATGTGGATTACTCCTTCACTGACATTTCTCTAGTTAATAGGCCAGAAACTCAAAAGGCCAACTTGGGAGGATCTTAAAAAATGTTTTGTTTTGAAGTAATTTTAGACTCTTGTCATAGTTGCAAAAATACTGCAGTTTCCATATATCCCTCACCCAGTTTCCCCTAATGTTAACATCTTACATAATCACGAAACCAGGGAATTAGCATTGATAGAATACTATTAAAGGTCTTATTTGAATTTCACCAGTATTCCCACTAATGTCCTTTTCCTTTTCCAGGGTCCTACTCAGGATCCCACCTTGTCATTAGCTGTTGTTCCTTTGAGAGGGATATTTGCAGCTTAAGAAAACAAAATCAACTTGCACCCTCCATGTTCATCATTCTCTTTTTCTACTTTTGGCAAGTCCTGTTTCTACGGAAAAATTTCTAAGAACTTGGAGACAGCCAGCTCTGTCATTAAAGAAATATACATCAAATTTGCATGACTATATTCCCTAATAGACTGTCAATTCCTTGAGGACAGTTTTTTGATTTGCCACAACACAAATTTGATGAAGAAACAAATGAATGTTCATTTCAAAATATTCTGCAAGGTTTGCAATGTTGTGATATCCTGTGGCAGCCCAGCAGCAAGGCAGAAATGACCTGTTTATCTGAACAACCATCAACGTCACTTAACGAAACTTCCACTCTGGTTAGTATGCACTTACCATATCGAGCTTGCCTCTCTTCTCAACGAGGCTGGAACACGCATAGGCTGTTAGCACACAGGCTACAAGAGAGAAGTATGTATTTACGATGGCTAGGTACTGTTCCTCTCCAGTTTCAGCGATGACTGAATTAAAGCTGGGCCAAAACATCCACAGAAAAAGAGTTCCTGCAGGAAACCACAAAAAGGAATATTAGTTCTGGAAATGGAAGATAGTTCCAGGGAGGCAGTTTGCCTTGGGGACTGAATCACACGAGTTCATCTCTACTCACCAATCATGGCAAACAAATCTGAGTGGTACGCAGACGTCTCCATCTTGTGCCCCTTTCTCAAGCTTGACTGATACAGGACACCTGCTACAGCCAAGCCAAAGTAGGCCCCAAAAGCATGGATCGTCATTGATGCTCCAATGTCAGAGGCCTGAAGGTCAAAACATTCATGTTATTAGAGGGGAGATTGAGTCTCAATGTGGGAGGAAAGTCAATGAAAGGATTCTTCATTGGTTGAACAATAATTTAAAAAATTAATAAAAGAAAGAAAGGATATATAAGAGAAAGGAGGATAAAACAGGATAATGCATTTTAAAAAAAAAGAGGCTTTGGAGACACACAGAACTGAGTTCAGTGCTAGGTCAGGTACTTCCTTGTGATGTGATGTTAGACAAATTACCGTATTTCTCTGGATCTCTGCCTCTGTAAAGTGGGAAATATTACCCAGCTAATACAGTTATGGGTGAGACTTAGGCCGTGCTTGTAAAGTAGTAGGTCTTTGTGGACACTCCATTAATTTTTTAGGTTACTTCTCCAGGTCAGGGAATTCTTAGTGAAATAATTATGGACTGCATTTGTTTCAAAACAAAGAAAGTTTTTGCATTCATTTGACATTACAGTTAAAGCTCATTCTATTGCAATTCAAAGACTTGACCTTTAAAAAGCTTGAGTCTTTTCCCATATTTTTCACTGTTATATGATGGCATGAAAGCCAGCTGAGGTCCAAGGTTCATTTGAAGCAATGTATTTAGTTCCCTCTTGAGAACACTCCATGAATTTGATACAGTTTTCTACATTCTCCTGTCCCTAGAGGGAAAGTTTGGAGTGCCAAACCTGATGCCTAGCTCCTATTATACTTATTAAGTACCATTGAAGTAGGAAAATGATACAAATTTATTAATTTATTTAAGACTTTCATAGTTGATAACCTCTTACGTGCCTTTCAGGAACTGTCATGTCACTTCCTCAGAGGGGTCTTCCTTGATTCCACTATCTAAGTTAGTTCTTCCAGTTATGTTCTCTCATAGCCCCCTCTACTTATTTTTCATAGTATGTATTACAAATTATAATAATATTTGTGTATGTGTGTGTGTGTTTATGCACATGCCTATAGGTGGGTAGGTGATACGTGATTATCTGTTTGATGTCTGTCTCTCTCACTGGACTGTAAACTCTATGAAGACAGGGACCTTCACTGTTTTGTCTGTCAGAATCACAGTCACATGACACCTAGAAAGTTGTCAAAGATATGTTCTGTTGAGAGAGGAGTTGGGTGGGGGGATGGGTTGAATAAGTGATGGGGATTAAGAAAAGCACTTGCTGTGATGAGCACCAGGTGTTGTGCTGAAGTGTTGAATCACTGTATTATACACCTGGAAGTAAAATTATACTGTATTTTAACTAACTGGAGGGTGTTTTTTTTTTTAATTTGAGAGAGAGAGAGAGAGCATGAGCAGGAGAGGGGGCAGAGGGAGGAAGAGAGAGAGAATCTTAAACAGACTCTATGCCCAGTGCAAAGCCTGACACAAGTCTCCATTCCATGACCCTGGGATCATGACCTGAGTCAAAATCAAGAGTCAGACACTCAACCAACCGAGCCACCCCAACTAACTAAGAATTTAAAGAAATCTTAAAAAAAATATTTGCTGTTGAATTAAATGTTCAATACTGGAGAGTTCTCAGAAATATTCTATTGATTATTCTCAGGGGAATCAATGAGTTTTTCATTGATTCATAGGGGAAAAATTTGATCTAGGCTTTAACAAAAGACTTAGGAAGGGCAAGGTCACTTACTAGTAGTAATATAAATAAGAATGGAAATTGATAGGAAACATAATGTAATAAGAAGAGTTGTAGAGTTAAAAAAAATCTGGGTTTGAATCCATATTTGGGACAGTCATTCAGTATCTGTGATCATTAGTTGTAATTTGCAACAACTAATAATACCTAGGTTATAGTGTGGCGGTGACAATGAAATGAGGTAATGTTGATAAGACTCCTCGTTTATGATAGGCACTTGAATAAGTGATAGGTGTAATTACACTTGCTGCGCTATCATGCTCACTGATGTTTGTCCCTATGTAGAGTGATCATCCATTAGGTGTAACCAGAACTGATGTCCAAAGCTAGTAAATATGAATCCTCTAATCCTTACCTTAAATATCTCACCGACCAGATATTCATTGCCAACAAAAGCAGCAATTTCTAGTATTGTCATGGCCAGCATTTGGCTTGGACTTATTTTTCCCAGGACAGCTCCAAAAGAAATCAGGACTGTGACTGTACTGAGGTCTCCATTTATCATGCTAAGGGAAAAAAGGAAAGAATACATTGAAGAATAAGGCACACCCAACATAAAACTGTGAGTTGGGATGAAATACAGCACCACTTTATCCAGAATGCAAGCCCCGCGCCTCCAGTGCTCCCCATCAGGCGCTCCTCCCAGGTGCCCTTTCACACACTCCCACCTTCCATCTGCCATGCTCTCTAGTTGCTCCAATATTTCCTTTATTTTTACCTACCTGTTCTTGATCTCATTGAGGCTTCCCTTATTTTTGTTGATCTGATAAATGAATTCTTTTCTACAGTGTTCACCTTTCAAAATGTAAACATAGAGGGGTGCCTGGGTGGCTCAGTCGATTAAGCACCTGTCTTTGGCTCAGGTCATGATCTCACAGTTCCTGCATTCAAGCCTTGTGTCGGGCTCTGTGCTGACGGGCTATCTGAGCTTGGAGTCTGCTTCCGATTCTGTATCTCCCTCTCTCTCTGACCCTCCCCTGCTCACGCTGTCTCTCTCTCTCTCTCTCTCTCAGAAATTAAAAAAAAAACATTAAAAAGTCTACAATGTTATATATATATATAACATATATATATATATAAACGTAAAAAAATAACTAATGGAAGATTTTTGCCCCCTGTAGCTGACATGGAAGGAATAATCTTTTTATGAAAGGGGATTTCTTGTGTCTTTAAAGTCAAACCAAAGACATGAATGTATGACCCTACTCAGTAGAGCAAGGTGTTGATTTGCATCCTGGGATCCCAATAATCTTCTATTGCCTAAGGAGGACAATGTGCCAGCTGGTTCAGAGGCTGACTGACAAGAGACTAAGCAGAGATACAATTGCTCTGAACACACAATGGCTGCAAAGTAAGGGATACTCACTTTTTGATTCCAATGTGAATTTTCTTTCCATGGCTGTGCACGATCCCCTGCATAAAAGTGCCCCACTGGAGGCCCAAAGCAGCAATGAGTAGATTGATGCCCACACTACTGAAGCCATAATGTCTCAGGAAGGTCATGAGGAAGCCAAATCCAACAAATATCATTACATGTACATCTTGGAACACTGAAAAAAAAAGTAGAGGAAAAAATTATGCATTAAGGGAGAACTAAGAAAATGTGACATCATAGTATATCCCATTTACTAAATGTTACATCCTTTACAGAAAACACGCAAAGGGAGAGCATTAACTGGGTAGCCAAAGGCTAGGTTTCAGTGCAAGCTTGGTTCCTTACCAGTCATGAGACCTTGGGCAAGTATTCAAGTTATTCTTGGAATACTGTGTGCTCTCATACCTGTGTGCTTTTCATCCTCTCCCTGAAGAGTTTTCCATTAATTTCTACCTAAGGAAAACTTTGCACAGAACAATGCAAACATCACCCACTCCTGCAGACCTTCCCAGTACTCCCAGGGAAAACTAATATTTCCTCTTGTTTTCCACACAGCATTCTGTATATACTTCAACTTTAGCATTTGCCACATTACCAATGAAAATGATTCAACTATTGGCAATTTCTTGTGGTTCAACCTAATAGATACACAAAGCAAATTGAGGTCATATTGGACACAAATATAACAGAGAGAAAAAAATAAAACATTCAAATGTTTTATTAATATTAATCATTGTGGCCAGGGGTTTAAGTGGAAATAGGCATGAGGGAGCACCTGCCTAAACAATTTATCTCAAAGGAAACCGATGTTAGAATCCAATGAATTTGTCTAGTGGGTGGGGTTAGGATTTTAATCCAGGCCTGACCCTGCCAATTCCTCCCTGCACTGAGCACTGTAGAGATGGATGGAAAAATAACCAAGGCAGAGTGTTGGCCTCCCAGGCACTCAGAGACATGACCCTTTGGCTCTTTCTACCTCTGGCACCTTCTACCGCTGTCCTACCATTAGGCTCAGGAGACCGTGTGTTTGATGTTGGGAGACTACGACACTCAGGTTTGTCTACTGTAGGAGATACTGTGACACACTGCCCAGATACTCCCTTTAGAAATGGAGAACTTTTATTTTTCCATTTTCGCTGGTTGTAGGGAGTGCTGCTACATGAGAGTCTTAAGCTCTCAATTCTCTCTGGGAAATATTCTTGTCAAGGTCACAGCCTTTTCCTGGGGTAGCCTGTACCGAATAACGGACTCACACGAGCATCCCCTGGCCTCAGGGAAGAACCACCTGAAACTAGATAATCCCAGCTCAGGATTCCCCGTGGCGTTTTCCCGTGCAAACCTCCCTGCTACATAGTTGATACTTAAGGCACTCCCTAATACACTTCTTTCAGGCTAATGCCTCTTAAATACTGATTCCTGGTCAACCTTCCCTTCATTCCTCTCTGCAGAACTTTCCTGACTTTCTCTCCTGTCACAACTTGCATATCACACTTATTTCAAACTTTGCAAATTAAATTTGATAAACTAATATGTGATGGTGATCCCACCCAAAAGTAGATGAAGATGTTGACACTCCCAAAGTACCCAGCATTTCAAAGGCTTCTTGAAGGTTTTTTTGGAGGCATTGGGGGTTTATCTTAAGGTATTAATTACTCTATGACAAATAACAAGACAGGCAGACATGATTGGCATCATAGATTGAGTTACTAGGGCCCTTCGGTGGTCTAGAAGTCAATCTAACTTCTTAATGAAGAAAGCAGATGTAAGTATAAAGAGAACGAGAACAGCCCAAACATGGTTTGGGCACACACCCGTGTTGCTCACTCTTACCCCTCTATCCATGCAATGAGCCTTTTGGCCATTTTATTGTTCACTGGAGCTGCTTCCCAGGAAAGGAAGTATGAGGAGGATGGGAAAGGAAACAATATATATCTGAATATTGTCCCTTATCAGCAGCTTTGAGGGAAGTCTCAGAAGAATCCTCCATGGTCCTTCTAGTTAGATAAGGCAGACTGATGACTATTTCACTTATGCCAGCGTTTTGGATGCCCACCCGCATCTCATATCTACCCAGACAACTTTGGGATTGGTATTTTACAAGCTCTATGAAGGGCAATGGTCAACTAGCATGGACCTGTTTGGTTATCGAAATATAAGTGACCATATATATATTAACTGTGCGAAGATTGTTTTACTTCCCCTCAAAGCTTATTCTTGCTTTTCGCCACAAGGGGGCTTAAGAACCTCATCTATTATTTAAGTTGCTAAAGACAGCTTACAAAGTTGTGAAAGCTCTTGATAGATCATGATTCTGCATAAAAAGTATGGGTAAAAAAGAACCATAAACAACTAGGATTATGTACTCCCTCTTATCCTGCTCTAAGAATTTGTGGGTGGGGATTAGAGAAAGGGCCATGAGATTAGTTCTATGGAGCAAGAAGGCCATCAAAGGAATAAAGATTCTCTGTGGGAGAAAAGGAGATTGAACCTTCTTTTTGTGAAATCTTCCAACAGGTTTTAAGAATTGCCAAGACTTGTCTGAATCACATATTCTTGGTAGAGTGTGACTTTAGTCTCTAGAGTAAATGTGACAATGTCTGGTATTTTTGTTGTTTTACTTACACCTTTACCTTGTGCTAGGATATTTTACAAGCTCTGATAACTCAACATGTTTAAAATAGAATTGATGATTCCAACACACTTCTACCACCACTACCACCAAACGAATTAAACAGACCCCTCCTTTCCCTCTATTTCCTATATATGCCTGCTCCCTCGAAGGTCCTCTCCATCCCAAACCTAACACCTCTTTACCTGACAAACTTGTATACATCTGTCAAGAACCAGATCTTCTGCACAGTGTTACTGGTCACAGCTGTAACATGGTGCATATCTCCTCTTATTTTATTTCATTTGCTTGTGTATTTGTCTGTTTTGCCACTTTATGTGCTCACATGTCATTTATTCAAATAAAGTATTGCACAGGCACTGCCAATAAGGCACTTTTTCAGGAGAAAGTGAATGCAAGTGTGACAGCAGGAATCATGATGTAGCTTTGTCCCTAATAGACCCTGGCAGAAAGTCAGGCACCTATAGCTTTTCAGGAGAGACCTCAGATAAGCATGAATAAATGGATCACTGGTGAGGGCCACTGAGTATTCATCTGACTGAAACTATCAGGCCCTTATTCAGAAAAATTGTTTTTTCTCCATCAAGTGCTGAAAATTGTTCAGCTGGCCAATTAGAATTGGTTGGCTTTCTTGTTTTTTTTTTTTAATGGATGAGCGCTGGCCTGGTGTTTGCCAGCATGTAGCTTTTTAGCAGTCCTTGGGACCACTGGGATTATATTCTGAACTCATCTTTTCTGACAGAAAGGTATCCATAGGGTGGTATCTTTCCTCCCCCACCTCCAAAACATTTTAATTTCTCTTATTTCAAATATTTAGAAAAATAGTACAATGAACATCTCTGTACTAGTCACCTAGATTTATCAGTTGTTCATATTTTCCATATTTGTTCTCTCTTTCTCATCAGATATATATGTATATATTCTCCTAAACCATTTGAAAGCAGGATGACATTTTGCTCCCCAACCACTTTAGCATGAGTTTCCTAAGGAGAAGGACATTCTCCTAAATAACCATAACACCATCATCACATCCAAGAAATATGGCATTGATACAATAAAACTATCTAACATAGTATAGTATCTATATTCAAATTTCTCTAATGTCCCCAAATTGTTCTTCTGTAGGATTTTTAACTCCTTATCCATTCAACGGTCATACATTTTTGTTGTTGTTGTTTATTGATCATGTGTTTTTATTTTCCTTTAATTTTGATCAGTTCTCCCACAGGCTTTTTATTGGTGGTGGTGTTTTGTCTTTTATGTAGAACGTACCACCATTTGGATTTGTTTGACTGTTTCACCATAATTAGAATGAGACTAAGTATTCCAGGAAGAATATTATACAGGTCGTGTGGTGTACTTCCCATTGTGCCACACCTGGTGGCGCATAATTTTTTGTCCTATTATTGGTGATGGTAAATTTGACCACATGGGTAAGTCTGTTCTGCCAGATCTCTTCACCATAAATGTACCTTATGCTGTGAAAACGGTAAGTAGTCTGTGGGGCAATTGTTTCAGACGTGTATTCTCCAGTAATTTACCTAATGGTTTTTGCATTCATTGAAGAACCTTGCTGGAATCAATTATTATGTTTTAAATTTTAAAATTATAATTTGCTATGTCTATTACTCTTTTTGTATCAATTAGTCAGCATTCTTCTGTAAGGAAGAGCTTCCTCTTTCTCCCTTTACTTACTTTGGGGAATATTTCTATGGGTTCATTGGCTCCTTTATCTTTATTTCAAAGAGTTACTATTACCATCATTATTATTTTTAACTCTCTATTTATGCCCAGCGTGTCTAGATGGTGCTGCTTTGGGCAGGATCTTGTGTTCTTTTTAACTACTGATCAATTTAAATACTGATCTCCTTCTACATGTCTTTTTAATATTCTGTATGAGTTAGTGTACTGAAATGCAATTATACATAAAACACTGCTGAGACATGATGGTCATCTCAGAAAAATAGCACTTTTTTATTGTTTGAGTACTAACTGAATGAGCAATTTTTTTTCCATAGAACTCTATTTTGACTTGAAGTAAATAACATAAACTATGGTTTTTCAGGCGAGTACTGACATTGTCTGAAAAATGAATGAAGGGGGGCTGTCATTTGAATGAAACAAATAAATAGTATTTATTGCCAGTAATACAGTTTGACTTTAAAAAAAAAAAACACCTAGAATTTCAGAAAGTTTGTGTCTGCTACTATGAGCTTATCAGCTTCCTGATAGTTCCCAAAGGTTTTCTGGTGAGACTGTTGGTGATATTAACAAGTATCCTCTTCTGTTATTACATGATGAAATATGTCCATGTTTGGAATATTTACATAACTGTGAATCAGTATTTTTCAAATGATTGATGCAGAATATAACAAGATCTCACCTTGGTAAAAGCTCTACTGAAGTGCCACAGAAACCAATGGATTTTAACGTAACAGAGTACAAAATAATCATGGATGTGACTTTAATGTCCCATAGATCCTTAAAATGTGTGTGTGGAATTGCTAATAAAATGTTGACAGGCCTCTACTTCAACTCTCTTTTTCTCTACTCTGCATGTTAGCAAGGATTAGCGGACAGTCACAGTAAAACTTCACTCTTTGTCAAATTATTTGCCTCAGCAGAGTGACCAGTACTTTGCCAGGTGCCATGAAGACCTAAAAATCATAGAATACTGCTTGGTCCTCAAATGAGTGTCTGTGGAGTCATTCAGGACATGAAACATTATATTCAAATGTGCCACATACTTGCATTTTTGTGCCCTGGGGTGGGCTGTGTGACAGCATGCACTGCCTCACTCTTCAGAAAAGCATAGCAGGATTCAAGTGATGAATAAACTCATATCTAAGTGACTTTACTTAAAATATAAATTCATATTCTGCTCTACCTATTTGTGAAAAACTCATAACTTTTGCCACAATGAAATGGAGAACTATTGTAACACACGGTGGGCTCCTTACGCAAGAGCAGAGCCTTCCCCATACTGGAATTCCCCCAGTCGGCAGGAGGCAGGCACCCGCAAGGGTCTGACTTGAACATTTCTTAATCAAAGAATGTTAAACAATCTTCTCTCTAATGACTTACACTGTCACCTAAGTTTTGTGTGAGTCAACTTGAAATGTAGGGGAAAATATAGAAAATGTAGAACAAAAAATATATATGTATAACCATAATCATGTAGCTTCTAAGGCTATTCCACAAAATATTTTAACTAGGGATAATATGGCTGAGTCATTCAGCGGCTGTAGGTCATAATGTCTGCATGAGAATACCCCCCATCATATAAATTTCCACAAACAATGCAGGAATGAGGGAACAAATATTGTATGGTTTTTAAAAAGCTTCAATATATGCTATAGAACTTTAAAAAACATCACTACTATTTTAAGCATTAAATTAACAAATTTAATCATTAATAAATTAATAAATAATAAATTTATGTGTGCCTTATTAAAAATACAATGTATATAATCGGGATATATTACCACCTTCCTGTTTGGTTAATGATGTAATGAATATGTCTGGCTCATAAGAGGCAGCCAGTTAATGGCAGTTATTATTGTTATATTAATTATTTCATAGCCTTCTCTGTCAAACTTGGAACTATATCCCTTCTTTTCATCAGCTACCATTCCCAGGGAAGGATTCTGCTTTCAAAATATGTTAGGTGCTCACACTTTTCTTCCCATTGCGAAGGAACAAACTGCTTTCCTTTTAGAGCATTATAAAACCTAGAGTACATCCATTTACTTCGATAATACCACTTCTTAACCTTAGGGCCCCCACATGAAATCCAAGTGCCCTTCTCAATACTTCACTTTGTTTCTACTCTCTCCTTGAAAATTACCTTTGACCCTGCTGTTGCGTTGTTGTTGTTTTGAGGGGTGGTGGGTGATATTTTTATACCTTACAAAACTAGGGATCAATTTAAGGAGAAATGAATGTCATTTAGCAGATGTAGTTAACACAAAAGATTGATCAATTATTTTAATTTTTGCTTTCTTGTACTGATATTTTAATAGACACAGATTCTATCCAAACACATTAACTACAGAGACCAGTTGCCATGGACCAGATACTTCAGCATAAACTGATAATAATAATCTCCACACTCATAAGTATCATAAATTCTATAGGGTACTCCACAGTGGCACTCAAGTCATTACAGAATTCAAAGAGTTCACATTCTAAGTCCCCAAAATGCGTTCACATTCTAAAACCCCCAAAACGTATAATAAGTAAATTGCCTACTCACAAGAATGTAACTCAAGGAATCTGTCCACTTTAGTTGAGTTGGTAGTGTTCGGCAGATGGAGATTCATCTGCTCTGTATCATACTCAATAAAGATTCCAAATAAAGCAATCATGGCAACCTCCAAGGCAATGGCCATCACAGGGAACTTGAACCTCATGTTTGTGGCAAAGGCCAGAGGCACACTGAGGGCTTCAAAGGCTGTGGAAGGTTGATAAGAACAGAGAGACTGCTCTGTGTGTGAAATTAGGCTGCATGTTCAACTCACTCCAATGACGTTGCAAGAAAAAAAAATGGGCGAGACTAATGAAAACACCCCCACCTCTTGGGGAGAATTATGCTCTGTAATCAGATCATTCTGAATGTTAGTTTGAAGAATATACAATGTAGATTGGAAGAAGCCAGGTGAAGGAAATGATCTATTGCACAGAAGTGTCTAGAATCTTATTTAATGTGATTCAACAGACATTTCTTCAGTGTTTATTGTATGGCAGGCATTGAGCTAGGCACTGTAGGAGACATAGAACTAAAAAATATAGAATGGGTCTATTAACTTCCAGCAGTATAAACAAATGATTGTATAAAAACAGGTAATATAATAGTGGTTATAAAACATACATAAGGCAGCAATTTACTTTGTCTTAGGGACATTAAAAAATAAATAGGCTTTATTAATAAGACAGATAGAGGGACTAGCACAAGGCTTAGAAAAACATGGCATATTTGGGGAATAGCACTTAGTTAGGCGGAGCTAGAATATAGGAGAGATGGGGATGGAAGAAGAAAGTGTCTGGGGATAAAGCTGGGCTGGGTGGTAAGAGGCCTTGTATTCAACATTAAGAATACTAGATGTTGGATATTAGCCAATGGGCAATGTAGAATATATAACACTGTAAGAGGCAGTTTTGCTTACTTAGCACAATGTTTTTCTTGAATCCATACTCAGCTTTACACAATTGAAAATATACGAGTACACAAATATGTTGAGATATATCTCTTAGTCTTAAAAAAGAAGAGAATGAACTTAAACAGGGGCAAGTTGGGACGCCTTGGTGACTCATCAGTTGAGCGTCCAACTTCAGCTCAGGTTATGATCTTGCTGTTCGTGGGTTCGAGGCCTGCGTCAGGCTCTGTGCTGACAGCCAGCTCAGAAGCCTGGAGCCTGTTTCGAATTTTGTGTCACCCTCTCTCTCTAACCCTCCCCTGCTCATGCTGTCTCTCTCTCTCTCAGAAATAAATAAAACATTATAAAATTAAAAAAAACAACAGAGGGATAGTTAATCCATGCTCCTGACAAAGAGTCACCTGTAAATAAGATGCCAAGCAATTAAAAAATACCACGGCAGTTCTTGCCTGTATCGTGAGATTATTCTTCTAACAGAATAGAGAACTTTGAGAACTTAGGGCTAGCAGTTAAATAAAATTCTTATAGTAAGTCCCATTGCCAAAAGAGTCTATTCAGAATACAAGTGCAAATGACTGCTAGGCCAAATTCAATATCACAACAAATGTTTATAAAAGAAAGCAGCAAGTTTATTTTGTTTTGTTTTGTTTTTGTTTATCTGCTCCATTTGTCCACAATAGAACATGAGATATTAGGACTAAGCGATTTTGGCATTTTATAAATCTACAGTCCAAAGACTTGGGAAATAGCCATGTCCATTGTTCCTTACAGGATAGCACAGCAGGAGTGGGTTCACATACTCAGCTATGGGAATACATGTGTCTATTCCACACTTTGATTTCTGGTTTTGCAGTGGCCCAAAGAGCGTTCATGAGAACTCCAGCAAATCATGAATGCAAAGCATTTATGTTGATAAACTATACACCAGGCCATAAAAAACCAAGTAACAAAGTATATATTCTAAGAAGAGCTAAACAATACCATAAATCAAGGTGGGTTTTAAACTATTTAAAAATGATAAAATATAGTAGATATATCGGAGTATTGGCCATTGAGGAGTTAAGATCTGTCTTCTGAACCTTTGCATTGAAATAAGCTGAATCACATACAATCTGGGAACATAGTTTTGTAATTTTTTTTAGCTCTTTACTCAAACTGTTCTAAATGGAACACCCTTTCCACATATTTTCCCCCATACTTTACACTTTTCAGCCTTCAGTTCTCAGATAAAAAGTAATTTCCTCAACAAAGCCTTCCTCAATCTCCCATTGGAATCCAGGTTCTTGCTAGTAGAGCTAATTAAATTGTGATCTTCTCTTTCATGGCACTTCTCATAGTGGGTTGTATGTGTTATGTCTCTGTGGTGTTTATTTGTATTACATTTAAAAAATGGCTGTTTTCCCCACTGCTCTGTTGCTCCCCAAGGACACAAGCCATTGTCTCCTTAGCCCAGAGTCAATACCGTGCCAAGCACACAGTGGACAGTCCATCAATATCATTTGAGCTGATTAAATTAAAAGAAATTTTGAAGGAAGAAGAAAGTTCAGAAGGCAGTCCAGGGGGGTGTGAGGGAGGGAGATATGGACAACCTCACCCTAAGAAACTGCATTTATGGATATGTAGAATTCGCAACGGTTAACTACACAGTTGCTATTTGCTCTCTTACTATTCCAATCAGTAAGGGTTCGCCATCAGGATCTCTGTGGCTTGAGCAAAACTGAGGGTCCAGCTCAAACTATGACACATGGAAAGACCAAAGATCAGGCGTGTATGGAAACAAGGCCAAAGTAGTGACCTTAAATGTCATAACAGCTTTTAGAAAAGTCTCTCCTGACAGTGTTTAACCACAGAGAACACAGGCTGGCTGGAGATTAGGGTTAGTGGAAATGACCGGAGACAGCTCTGTTTAATGGTTACGCCATATCCTCATCCGAGGTTGATCCTTAATTTGCTGTGTGGCTTTAGAAAAGTGACATAATTTCCTTATCTTATATTCTGAATTCATGTAAAATGGGAAAATGGTTATTGTTAAGAACTTTAATTTGAGTTCTCTTATTTTTGTTAGCAAAAACTGATTGAAATAGGACCACTACTGCTCTTAAATTGTCTTTCTCTCCATTTATGCAGATTCAACAAGGCGACATTGGAAGGTAAAAGTCCTAAAAGGTTTTCAGCATTTTCTGTATTCTGGACTCAGAGTTAGGTGCCTATTTATCCACTGCAATGGGTTCCACCACAATTGGCTATATTTCTCTATTTCACAAATATAGCTTGCTCCACTGACTCAAAATATTTAAATTGTTACTCAAGCACCTAACTGCCACACTGATATGAAGTCCAGTGACTGCCTTTTGGTGCATCTCTAATGTTTTATTTCCTAAAAGAGACCGTGGGCTTTTTTTTCATCTAATGGAATGGTTAGTTCAACTTCTCTCCCCAAGTGCAGATTGGAACATTTTTTGCTACCATATGGTACCTAATAAAGGAAGGGTCTTTCCGTTCTCATAAAGGCTCTTTCCACCTTCTTAGGGCTATTGTTGGAGGGTCTTATGCTCTCCTCTAGGGCTTTCTCAAAGCCTGCATGGCTATATTCTGCATTATTCCCTAGAACACTACCACTGAGATGGGTTACAGGGCCAGAGGAGTGAGCCACAGCCGACCCAAAGTAGCTGTACAATTCATTCTTTATGTCTGGCCTGACTTTTTAAAAAAACTTAATTTATTTAAACAGCTTTATTGAGATATAACTCATATTCCATACCATTCACTTATTTAAAAGTGTACCACTTGGGGCGCCTCGGTGGCTCAGTTGGTTAAATGTTCAACTCTTGGTTTTGGCTCAGGTCATGATCCCAGTGTGATGGAATGGAGCCCCATGTCAGGGTCCTTGCTGAGGGTGGAACCTGTTTGGGATTCTCTCTCTCCCTCTCTCTGTCTACTCCCCCTCCCCGGCTCACACTCACATGTGTGCATGCTCTCTCTCTCTTTCTCTCCCCCCAACCAAGAAAAGTGTACAAGTTAATTATTTTTAGTATACTCACCAAGGATGCAACCATCACTACAGTCAATTTTGGAACATTTTTTATCACCTCAAAAAGAATCCCATACACTCTAGCAGTCACTCTTTTATCCCCCCACACTGTTTCCAGACCTGAGCAACCACCAATCTACTTTCTGTCTCTATTGATTTCCCTGTTCTGGACTTTCATATGAGTGGAACCATATAGCATGAAGTCTTTTGTGACTGGCTTCTTTTACTTAGCACACTGCTTTCAAGGTTCACTTGTGCTGCAGCTTATTTCAGTACTTCATTCCTTCTCATGACCAATTCATATTCCATTATATGGCTATCCCATATTTTGTTGATCTGTTTGTCCATTGACAGAGATTTTGATTGTTTCCAGCTTTGGGCTATTCTGAATAATGCTGCTATGATCAGTCATGTGCTAGTTTTTGGTGAAGACATGTTTTCATTTCTTTTGGCGTATACTTCAGGGGGTGGGATTTCTAGGTCACATGATAATTCCATGATTGCTTGAGGAACTTCCAGATTGCTTTCCAAAGTGGCTGTACCATTTTATATTTCCACCAGCAATGTAAGATTTCTCTACATCTTCACCAACACTTGCTGTTATCAGACTTTTTGATCTAGCCATTCTACTGGTTGTAAAGTGGTATGTCATTGTGGTTTTGTTTTCCATTTCCCTCATGATGAATAATGTTGAACATCTTTTCAAATGCCTTTTTGACCACTTGTAATTCCTACCTGAAGTAATGTCTATTCAGATTCTTTGCTCATCAGGTAAATTTTTAAGTGTCGTTGAATTGCATTGATCCATGTTCTTGACAAGACTCTGTCACTAGCTCATATACCATAAAATGAATCTTTAAACTGTCACTGGTATTTTTTTTTCATCCTGAATGTGGCAGTGAGAATTCTCATCCATCTCAAGCAGCTGTTTTAAAGAATAGGAGAGAGAGTATATATGAAGGCACTTTATAAATCATAAAGAGATGAGAAATCTAGGTTATTAAAGAGCTATCAAGGTGACAAATGTATGGGGCAGGTTTTTTCCTTACAAAAATTTGAAACTTCTGTATCAAAGTACTATAAATTGTAAAAATGAAGGCACTATTTAAATCATAAGGTCATCAAAATGGTGATATCCTATCAACATTAGGAATAAGAAAAGATTTTTAAATAATTTATATTGAAGAATTTTATGTTTACAAAAGAATTGCAAAAATAACAGAGTGTTCCTTATTACCTTTCATTCAGCTTCTTCTAATGTTAATATTTAACATAATCATAGTATACTGACCACAACCAGGAAATAACCACTGATAAAATATTAACTACACTCCAGACATTTTCACTAGTGTCCTGCCCTGTTTCTGTTCCAGGGTTTGATCTAGGATCCATGTTGTATTTGATCATCATGCCTTCTCCATCTCCTGCAATCTTTGACAGTTTCTCAGTGGCTTCTTGTCTTGCTTGACCTTGAAGGTTTTGAGGAGTACTGGTCAGATATTTTGTAGAATGCCCTTCAATTTGGTTTTATCTGATGTTCGCTCACAATTAGTTTAGAATTATGGAATTCAGGGTTAAATACTACAGAGATGAAGTGCTTGTCTCCTCCTATTATATCAGAGAGTACATGATATTGATATGTTTTATTACTGATGTTAACCTCCATTACTTGGTCAAGGTAGAGAAGAGTTTTAATGTTTAACAATATTCACTTTCCACAGTCTTGCCAAGAAAGGATTAGATCCCAAACATGTTTCCCTAAATTCATTAATGAAATGACTGTGGTAGCTGCTACCCAATGTACAAAATTAATACAAGGAACGAAAGAGAAGGAGGAGATAGTAGAGATGGAGAGCAGGGGACAGAAATTTGCATCGAGGTTCCAGGGAGATCCCACCCTATTAGTATCCTGGCTGTTGGGCCCATGGGAGTATACAACTTAAATGAAAGGGAAGTCATGTATACCAGGCATGGTCTTGAGCAGGCTGTTTTTCAAAGATAAGGTTGGAACCGAAGGCCTTCCCAGAAAATATAACAGGCCTTTCTCTTGCTTTTTTTTTTCCCTTCCAGAACTTGGTCTCTCTCCTCACCACATTTTATCAACATGTCTCAGCTTGCTGAGCCTCAGGCACTGATGTGTTGTTACAGTCAGTGTTGGGTGGCCTTTTTAACATCTACTGGCCCCTGATCCCTGCCAGGCTCTTTACACATGCTAATTATAATCCTTCAAACAGTCCAGCAAGGTAGGTTTGTTTTTTATTATCATGGTACAAAATAGGAAAACCAGGAAACAAAATGACTTCTAAAGTCTAATACCATTTAGAAAATTCCAGGACCCAAATTAAAATGCAAGTCTGTCTGACTCTGCAACTGTTGTTCTTTTTCTTTGGCTCACCAACCTTGGATCTCTTCTACCAAGTCTCTCGGGTATTATCACATCCTAGAAAAAGTGCTCCCCTTCATAGAAATATAAATCATTGTATATTTATATATGTATGGAGATTTATAAATATATTTATATTACATATTTTAGTTTTTTAATTATAAAAGCTATAAACAAATTNGAGAGAGAGTGAGCAGAGTAGAGGGGCAGAGGGGGAGAGAGAGATCTTAAGCAGCTTCCATGTTCAATGCGCAGCTCCATTCAGAGCTTGATCTCACAACCCTGGGATCATAACTTGAGCTGAAATCAAGCATTAGACGCTCAACTGATTGAGTCACCCAAATGCCCCAATACTCCTTGATTAAAAACTTAACCATATGTCTTGGGGTATAAGTTTTACCTCTTTATTTTCTTAATTTATTTTTAATTGAAGCATAAGTGGCACACAATAGTACATTAGCTTCAGGTATGCAACCTAGTGATTCAACAAGCCGGTATGTTGTGTGGTGCTCACTACCAGTATAGCTCTCATATGTCACATACAACATTGTTATAATACCATGGGTGGTGTTCTCCTCTCTCTTTATTTTTGTAAGATTTATTTATTTTTGAGAAAGAGAGAGAGAGAGAGAGAGCGAGAACACAAGCAAGGGAGGGGCAGAGAGAGAGGGGGACAAAGGATCCAAAGAGGATCTTTGCTGACAGCAGTGAGCCCCAGGCAGGACTAAGATTATGACGTGAACCGAAGTTGGATGCTCAACCAACTGATCCACCCAGGTGCCCCCTCTTTATTTTTTGAGATGATAAAAAATATTTCATAGTATAGATGAACCATATATTTTGATATATTAATAAAGGATCACCAAAGATTCTTATTAGAAGATTACAGCCCAAAGGATAAAAACTATGCTCTGAAACTTTAGGCATTACAACCAGTTCGGAAAGGAGATGTTTGAAAGCATTTGGGGGCATGTAGTACTGTAGATCAGTTCTTAGTAATCAGACCTTGAATCCAGCCTGCCTGTCTTCTTATCCCAGGTACAATGTTTACTTGGTATATGAAATTGGGTAAATCAAATTCTGTGATTAGTTTTGTTCTCTGACAGATGGGGATAATAATTACTTCACACAGTCATCAAAGTTATAATGAGGATTTGAAGCAGTGCATGTGAAAGACTTAAAACAAAGCCTGGGACATAATATGGCCATGCACATCCAAGACTGTATTTTGAGGGAATTTTTAAATAAAGACCTTGCTTCTCACTGTGTAAACTTCAAGTTGGGATGGATATTTCAAATTCTCTCACCCCCACCACCCCCCACTTTGGCAGTTTAAGCCTGGGCTTTATCAGTTGGATCCTCATCTCTGTAATTTTGGAAATTTGGGGACAGTTGTGCAAAATGTATGAGAAGCGACACCCTGAAGGCTATTTGTGTACAGCAATAGTGGTGGTTTTCTAACCACAATAACTAGGATGTTCCTGTGGTATCCTCCACTCGTGAACCAACTTGCGTTGATGGGGCTTGTTTCCTGACCTTTAAGTCTCCAGCCATTAGTTAATTTTGTGAGCTGCTTGGTGCTCTTCCAATGAATCCACTTTCTCCTTAGGAAAAAATTAGTTTTTGTAGTTTGCAGCTAAACACCTTGATGGCTCCATATTTCTCTCTTCTGTTCTCTAATCTCACTATTCACTCAAAACATTCATTGAAGTTTTTTTACATATTGACAGAAAAGCTAGAGCACATGGTATTTGTTCCTTCTCAATAAATTCAAGAAGGTATATAGGAAATACACATTCACATTAGGATCCCCTGACCAAACTGCAATGGGTTTTTGGATCTGTCACTGGATTTAGGGCATTTTTATGAGTCAGAATCATAAGATTGTATATCTATAAACACACATGTCTAGGGGGAAGAAGTTACTTTAAGCTAACCAAGAGATTAAGTGGCTGCTTATCAACATGTTTAAGAGTTTTTTGAATTCGGTATTTTTTTTTTCTCAACCATTTTGCATATGGGAAAAGCACATCAGCTGGTGTTGTCTGGGTGTAATAACTTGACAATTTCTGTTTATGTTTGAGTTTCTGTGGGAACTCCCTATCAAACTGGCATTGGAGTATGCTTTTGGCTAGGGCAGTCTCTCCATTCACAGTGGCTTCTACCTGAACCAATAGTGTCAGCCTAAGGCTCTCTCCCTCTGATCCAATTCAAACCCAATTTTTCATCTACTAAATGGAAGCCTCAGGTTAAATATCCTGATATGATTTTATTTTTTACCTCAGTTCCCAGCTTTAAAGATTAGTTCACTTAATCTTTAACTACTTGACCCATTTATTAGGACATTTTGTGGTCTGACACTCTTAACTGCCCATGACTTCTTGATTCTTGGCTCTGCTGCAATTTGATTCTTTTTCACGTTAGTGAATCTGTAAATGCTTCTACTATGGAGATGATGTCATTTACCAACAGAAGTCATTGTACTGAAGGTGTTCTGATACCAGCCTCTAGTTTATGGCTACTGCCCATCATGAACTAGCCAATCAGCTTAATAAAAGACATTTTAAGTAACATATTTCCTGAGGTTGAATATACATGATAAACATAGTTTTAAAAGAATATTGTGGTATATAGGAGTGCATGGGTAGCTTAGTTGATTAAGCGACTGACTCTTGATTTTGTTTTCAGGTCATGATCTCATAGTCATGAGATTGAGCCCCTGCCTCCAGCTTGCACTGAGCCTGGAGCTTGCTTGGGATTCTTAATCTTTCTCTCTCTTTCTCTCTCTCTGCACCTTCCCCACTCATGATTTCTTTCTCTCAAAATCAATCAGTAAATAAACATTAAAAAAAAAGAATACTGTGGCTTATGATGACTACTTTTTATGAGGGCACCAGTGGATAAAGGTAGGCAACAGGAAGAAGTGAGGAAATTTACAAATATAAACAAAGAGGCTCATGTGCATTCAATTAATCCAAAACACTGCTCCTTTTCTCAACTTTTCACCCATAAGGATCAGTTTTCCTTTCAGAGGTTTATTGCTCCTTTGAGAGCTTTGCTGCACTCTAAAAATGTGTATAATTTATCAATGTGATTCTTACATTTTTCTATTTCCTAAATTTTCTAAAACTCTTATGCATTATTTTTACAGTCATAAGGAAACTAAAAACATTATTTTAAAATATTGTTGGATCATAGAAATCAGAAGGGATATAAAAGACATTTAAAATCTTTGAAAACTTTATCTCAAAAGGATTTTTTATTTCTCATTAATGGAAAAGATAAAAGTCCTTAGAACTTAAATCTTGAAGACAAAAAATATTTAAAAACTTTGATGTATCTTACCTAGCTCGAGGATACTTCTAACTTTTGAACAATTCTGTGCCTAGAAGTATACTGACTCATTATCTAATTTCCAATCCTGTAACAAAATTCACCTGTTATACAAATAAGTAAATACATGGAGCTATTCTTTAATATTTAGACAGAGAAATGCAGAAATTATTGGTTCATGAGTATGTTGATGACAGACCTCTTCTGTCACAATGTAACCAAGTCATCATTAAGGTAATGATAGATGGTATTGTCTCAGAAAAATAGATCTATATCATCTTTTGTACTGTTAGGTAGGCAAATGGAATATCATCACAATGGGAAGTTGGTTTTTGTTTTTGTTTTTGTTTTTGTTTTTTTAAGCAAATTTTCTTTTGGATTGTAGCTGCTATTAAAGGGAGAGTCAATGGGTGCCTGGGTGGCTCAGTTGGTTAAGTGTCCAAGTCTTGATTTTAGCTCAGTTTATGATCTCACAGTTTGTGGGTTCGAGCCCACATCAGGCTCTGGAATTTTCTTTCTCCCTCTCGTTCTGCCCTCCCTCCCACCCCCCGCTTGCACTCTATCTCAAAAATTAAAGAAAATAAATAAGTATATATATGTAGAGAGAGAGAGAGAGTCATGTATTTAGAAAAAAAAAATAGGAGAGTGATGTGGGAAAATGAAATGTTCCTAATAATTTGTCAGGTAAAAATCAGACAGTGAGCACAGACTTGGCATATAAAGAAGTCTTATCTGCACTATTCATTGACATTTTCAAAGTTCATATGTGAGACTTACAACTAGCAAATGGATATTTATGAACTGATCTTTTCTCAACCAAGGAAAATCTAGTTACCTCCAATTTAAGTTGAAAATTAAGAGAGGAAATATATTGTTATCATATAATCCAGCAATTCTACTTCTAGAACAAATATTTGTGTATTAATGTTCATAGCAGCATTAGTCACAATACCAAAAGGGAGAACAAACAACCAAATATCCACTCCTGCATGAATGGGTTAAAAAAAAGACTATAACCTTAAAAAAAGGATGAAATTCTGATAAATGTTACACCATGGATGAACCTTGAGGACACCATGCTGAGTTAAATAAGCCAGACACAAAAGGACACATATTGTATGATTCCATTTATAGGCGGTACACTGAGTGGTCAAATACATAAAAGACAAAAAAATAGAATAGTGGTTGGAAAAGCTGGGAGAGGAAGGAATAGAGAGTTATTGTTTAATGGTTATAAAGTTCCAGTTCGCAAAAAAATGAAAAAGTTGTGGAAGTGGATGCTGGTGCTGCTCTCACAACAGTGTGAATGTAATTTAATGCCACCGAATTGTATGCCTAAAAATGACTAAAATGGTAAGTTTTACGTTGTGTGTATTTTGCCACAATTTAAAAAAGTTATTTCCTCTGGGGCAGCTGGTTGGCTCAGGCAGGTAAGCATCCAACTTTGGCTCAGGTCATGATCTCACGGGTCCTGAGTTCAAGCCCCGCTGTCAGGTTCTGCGCTGACAGGGTGGGGCCTGCTTGGGTTTCTCTCTCGCTCTCTCTCTGCCTCTCCTTTGTTCTCTCTCTCTCAAGAATAAATGAATAAACATTAAAAAGATAATAAAGTTATTTCCTCAATATGACTTCAACTCTAACGAAGGTTAAGAGATAGCTTGTGATCACAAACGTAGGTTGAAATACTTAACATGACATATAGCATATAGCATTGCAAGTAATTAATTCACCGCCTCTTCCTTTTAACTGTACTCCTGTCTCAGGCTGGAAAATAAAGCACTTTCTGTCACTTTTTGGCCATAATGTTTATTAATGACTGCTCTGCTTCCAGCACCTTCCAGAGCTACCATTAATGCCTCCTTCACTTTATAACCCAAGGTAATGCCAGGGAAGTGGGCTGGCATTTACTCAGCTCCTTCAGTTTAGAATTTTCCCAGAGCAAACAAAACCTTTCAAGAGTTGTTAACTGTCTCCCATGAGGAAAAACTATCACTGCCAGTGGTGCAGGGAATGGTGAAATCAAAAATTAAAGAGAATTTTGCAATTTGAGTTTTGCATCAAGGTTGGCTTTCCTAATAAAAAAAATTCTGGTACCACCACTTCAAATTGGAGTATTTTAAGATCCTCATGGGATGGTTTTATAGTTCACCATTCATCTGTGACACATCATCATGACAACTCATTTAAAAATATGTTTTCATTCCAATAAAAGAAATGCTTAGTTCTGATTATTTTATTTCTTCCTTTCCCATGTTCTTTTTCTTTCTTTTTCCTTTCTCCTTTCATTTTTTCCTCCTGCAATTCTCTTTAAGTAAAAACACAGTTTGTATAACAAAAAATTACATTGAACTAAACAGAATAACTGTGTTTTGGGGGGCATTGAAATTTTGGATTTTGAAGTGGAGTGGATATCACTTTTGCAAGTCAGATATTTTTAATATAATTACTGTGTTGTACATTTCACTCATAAATGTGTATCAAAACCTTCAGTGTTCAGGGAGATTATATTGTCCCGAACGTGACACTTATGAAATCTAGCTGCTTTTAAAGAACATCTTTTAATGTCATTGTTAAAACTCTACATGACCCACAAAACTGTATGTTACCACAAATATAACAGAAAATTATAATTAACTCTAAAATATGTCAGCCTCTCTGTGAAAGTTTTATGCTGTTGTTGCCTTTTTTTAATGCTTTTGTTTTACTCCCAAGGTTATTTGTTTAGTTGACAGAATTGTGTTTACTAAGAGGATTTTGATTTTGAGGGGCGCCTGGGTGGCTCAGTTGGTTAAGCATCCGACTTTGGCTCAGGTCATGATCTCATGGTTTGTGAGTTTGAGCCCCATGTCAGGCTTTGTGCTGACCACTCAGAGCCTGGAACCTGCTTTGAATTCTGTGACTCCCTCTCTCTCTGCCTCTCTCTCACTCCTGCTCTGTCTCTCTATCTCTCAAAAATAAATAAACATTAAAAACATTTTTTAAATTTTAATTTTGATGTGTACCACAAAGAAGTATCTTAGTGTTTCTCTTACTCTCAAAATAAATAAGTAAAACATAAAAAAAAGAAGTATCTTAGCTATTTATAATTCTGAATATTTAATGACCTTAATTTTACCCTTCAAAAATAAGTTTATCTTTGGAGATCCCTGGGTGGCTCAGTTGGTTGAGTATCTAACTCTATTTTTTTTTAATGTTTTATTTATTTCTCAGAGAGAGAGGCAGTGCGAGCAGGAGAGGGTCAGAGAGAGAGAGAGATACAGAATCTGGAACAGGTTCCAAGCTCTGAGCGTCAGCACAGAGCCCGACGCGGGGATGGAACCCAGGAACTGTGAGATCATGACCTGAGCCAAAGTCAGACGCTTAACTGACTGAAGCACCCCGAGCATCTAACTCTTGATTTCAGCTCCCATCATGATCCCAGGGTGGTGGGATGGAGCCCCACGTCAGGCTCCATACTGAATATGGAGATTCCTTGGGTCTCTCTCTCTCTCTCTCTCTTTCTCTTTGTCCATCTGGCCCTCTCACCAACTCACATGCTCTCTCTCCCAAATATAAATAAATAAATAAATAATAAAAATAAATAGTCTTTTAAATAATCTTCTTGGGAAAGAAAAAGAAATAGCAAAATAAATTCAGTATACAATTTAAAGGAAATAATTTTTATTCTTTTTTAAGAAAATAAAATTTTATATTCTTTCCTAAACTTCCATGTATTACCACTAGAATTATTTAAACCATAAATTTGATGAAAAATTTGACTCATATTATCCTTGATAGGATTCCAATATTAGCTCTTATCACTTATAGAAATCCTAGTCATGTTACCTTTATGTCAACATAAAATTCCTTCGGATCCTCTGGAAAGTTAGCAAAAACTGATCATTTTCCACTTCTGAAACTGTATATTTGCACAAGATATTCCTAATTTGAAACCACGTATAAAATAAAAACAGCATTACAGTGACATTGACTTCTTTTTAATATACTTACTAAGTTTTTTTACAAGCTTCGAGAATCTTCTCTTCTCCTACTGTTTACAATGATAATGCTATACAACAAAGGCTGTGGTTACATCTTGCCTTTTCCCTTTGTTCCTGTTTGGTGAGGGTGGATTTGGGGGGAGGGGCAGTGTCTGGAGGGGATGAGGGTTAATGGTTCTGGGTCCCTTGTGAGGTAATTAGAAAGGTATGGCTCTGCACATCCTGGGATTGAGGAAGAGTTGATCTTTTTCTCATCTCTCCCATCTCAGATGACTTTTGTACTTTTTATCTTTGGGTATAACCATGATGGCAAATTGATTTGGCAGTGTTTAGTATTACCAGGGACACTCTTTAGTAATATTCAAGTAAAGCCAACCATTCTATCCCTTGCTGGACCATCCTAAAAAAAAATGCTCAATTAAAATTCTCTTGCTCTACAAAAACCAATTTTCTTTGCTAGAATCTGGGGATGGTGAGAAAATGTGCTTTGTTATGGGGCTACTTAGCTCTGAGTTTTATAATATAAAGATAAAGATAAATTCTACAAGTTCTGGTTCCCTCAACCTCAGCTATCTTATAAATGTGGGTCATTGCATTTATAGGGGGGATGCTGTTAGGAAAACTATTCTAAGTTTATGTCCTATATAAGATAGCTAAGTATGGCATTTTTTTACACATATGCATAAAGAATTAAACTCTGTGGGGAAAAGCAAATGTCTGTTCATTTTATTCCTGACCCTTTTTGTCATTCAGAGCAAGTAATTTCTCTAATTTGTGTCATTATTTTCCCTTTTGACAAATCATGATAACTGTATAAAGAGGAGAGACCTCTGGAATTAAAACTCTTAAAATAACAACTTTTGAAAAACATGAGCAAGTTAGATAGTTTTCTGAGCTTCCGTTTATCATTAATAAGTTGATACTTACATTGCACAGATAAAATAAGAGTGGTCTATTACAGTGATTGGTGCAAACTAGGTTGTCAGTAGGCATTAGTTTTCATTTCATCTGCTCTACATATTTCTAGTGGTCCTGGGAAAACACGTAAGAGACTGCTTTGGAGACCTAGAATTAATATTGGATTGATATATCAATATATAATGGAAACTGGGATTCATCTTTATTAATTCATTCACATATGGATATAGTGACTATTTTGGTTGGAAACAAACAACGGAACCAAAATTGGTCAGTGTAGCATTTATGTTGAAACAAATCATGTGGAAGGGTGACTAAGGTGAACAATAATTTGGCTATCTACGGTTTATTCCTATCACTTCATTACATGGTATCTAAAAATACTAATCATTAGTTGTTTGCCACCATTTTGTGTGAGGATCTATCCGTAGTATTAAAAATACTCACCAAACTATGTATAATCTGGTAGTCTGGTTGAGAAGATGCATAATAAAAAAGCTAGTGAGACTTCCACTTTTCTGTGCATTTGTATTTTAATTATCTTATCATAGGAGTCTATGCCTCGGGGGAGCATATCGGACATCTGCTGTCAATTCCAGTCACCTTCCAAACCTAGAAAGCAGTTCTTCTAATGGGCATCAGCATGTCCTACTTTAACACACCCTGCTGATTCCCATAGAGCCATGCTACATAAGGTCATCGCTTTAATTGGCCAGGTTTCCATTGCCCCTCTGTCCGACCATATGGCCATCCCATTGACCACTGCCCACGAGTCAGTAAAAATCCAAACATATTGTCTTTTCCCACTGTTCAATTCTTCCATCACTGCTAGAAAAACAGCACACCAAGCTGACCTTTCTTACCTTCTTCAATCAGAGTGGTGGACTTACAAACAAGATGTTGTTGTTCATTCACTTGGGAACTGCCATCCACAAACCCAGCCCATCAGCCCAGTGCTGTTATAGGCATTGCCTAAGGAACAATAGAATCCAGTAGCTCCTCTCACACAGTTCCAGAGTCCATCCTGGAGAAAAGTGGCTTCCTGCCCATGAGTACCTCTCTTGCATTCTCTTCATAGCAAGATTCTGTAAAAATGACTTCCATATTATTATGGAACTTTTCTGGATACTGCCATCACCATTAGAGCGTTTCTCCAACACATCCTACACATGGCTATTTCAGGTTTCAAGATCGCTTCTTATGTTCTTCAGTTATTGGGATAGATTCCATTAATGCCGATACCAAGGTAGTAACTGCCACTCAAATGGAAATTCTGTAATTCAAAGCCCCAGTGGCCATCGCTGGAAGGTGTCGTGGATGTTTGCTCTAAATTAATGTGGAGGCTCCCTATAAAGCTCTCACAGAGAATTTGTCAACACCCTTCTTCCAGGTTTTATTCCACACTCTGGAGTTGTGCAATCTTACTAATTTTCATTTGGCATGTCCAATAAACGTCATTTGAAGGGCTGATTTACATGTCTTCTGTTTTATAGTACTAGATGGGGGAAATATTCTTCAATCAGATACAATGTTCATCTCCATTATATAACAAGGTAAAAGGTAATACAACCACTTCACACAAAGCCTTTTCAACATGTCCGTTCTTCTGCCAACTTTTAACTGAATTCCATCAACCCTTACATTCCTGACTGTGGCTTCCTTTAGGACTTCAACAGGTTTTGGTTTTAGAATACGAGGTCAAGGAACTGTTCCCCAGTATGACAGAATATCCATTCCCCTAAGACATGCACGTAAAGGAGACACAACTTCTTTATATAAAACTTGCTTAAACGTTCTAATTTTCATAACCCTATCAACCAAGCAGTCTAATTGTAGTCCTAGCCAGGGCTTCACCAATGGGCTTAGAGACCACAGTTCTTGGGACTTCTGTGGTCAAGGAGTCCTGGAAGCTTCTCTTCTCCACCTCCTGACCATTTTACCTATTCTTGTGCAAAAGACTTTGAGTCCCCAAGGAGAGGTTGAGCCTGGTGACTCTGGCCATTTTATCAGTCGTTACCTTAATTAGTCTGCCTAGTCACTGCCCTAAGCGATTACTGGTCAAATTTCTCATAGTAATTTCTACCTTCAAACTTTTAACATTTCTTCAAACAGGGATCTGTAAGAGCTGACTTATTTGAGGCCCTGTAATGAAGGGGACCAGCAGGGAGTCATTCTGGCAGCAAGTATTAAACCCTTTGTTTTAACCTCATCAGTGTCTGTTTTATTTATCCCTGATGGCAATGCTTCCTTAACTCCCTAGAACACAATATTTTTTTGCCTGGTAAACAATCCCTCTCATACCCGTCAGTATTAAATCTGGTGTTCTTTGTGAAACCTCTCCAGAATTCCTAGATAAAGTTAGTTACCTCCCTCTATGTTTCTAAACACACTGCCCCCCAACTCTGTTTTTCCTTCACATTTAATATCATTAACTGATAATAATCCTGTCTTTCTTATAGGATACAAGAAGTATTAGGGCAGAAACCATGTTTCATTTATTCTTGTGTTCACAACATATATCATATATTGTCTGTCTTATAACATCAGTTCAATTAATGTTTAGTGACATAAAGAGAGAAGAAGAGAAGGAAAAAATAAAATGCAAATAAATGTAAAATATAGAAGGAAGATTGTACCAAAAAATGTTAGTGTAAGTGAATATTGTTAGGTTGTATTGTAAAGAGGTTTCTTGTTTTATCCCTTGTAATACAAAACCCTTAATAGTCAGATATCAGAGGGACAGATTTATACACAGCTGAAGTGATACAAAGACTACTGGTTTAAAAAAAAAAGAAACACTATATATAAATAGCTCCCTTTTTATAATTTTGTTGCTTTTAAGGTTGATCTGAGCAATGTTGCTTGGAGTCAGCTTTCATCTTAATAGATGATGAGAGCATCACATATGTAGGGGCCAAGGGCGAGCAGCCCCACAGGGCACCACTTGGCATATTGATTATTTTGAATTAAAAGATACTTAAGAAACAGCCACTGCAGGAAGAAAAAAGAACATTGACAGCCTCTTTGTCCCCAGAAAGCAGAAGATAAATCTCTCCCATCAAAGGAACTATTCTCATACCCACAGATAAAGAGACATCCTTATCACTGAAGATAGGGAATTCAGAGTTGAGAAGCTTGTATTGATAAACCATGTACTTGTACTAATTTACTACTGCAGCTCAAATGATGTTACATTTTTTACTGATCCTAGGTTCCAAACATAAATTACCTTTGCTCTGTCAATTTCTCACAGATTTATTGTTTCTTTGTCTAAAATGTACAGAAACAGTATGCCTTGGCCATTTCTTTAGGTCTCAATGTCATTATTGGGCCTCTGTGTACATATAATTAAACTTTGTTTTTTATTGTTTAATCTGTCTCATGTCAGTTCTTAGACTAGCTAGAAGAACCCTGAGAGAATAAGAATAATTTTCTTTCCTACCATGTGATTCTTTTATTAATTATGAGTCCAAACCCTATTTATTTAAGCATGAAAAAATTGAGGAGTTAAGTGACATACCTAAGTTCCTTATTCTTTTTTTTTTTTAATGTTTTATTTATTTCTAGGAGAGAGAGAGAGACAGCGTGAGCTGGGGAGGGTCAGAGAGAGAGGGAGTCACAGACTGAAACAGGCTCCAGGCTCTGAGCTGGCAGTCAGCACAGAGCCCGACGCGGGGCTCGAACCCTTGAACCGTGAGATCATGACCTGAGCCGAAGTCGGACGCTTAACCGACTAAGCCACCCAGGCGCCCCAGTTCCTTATTCTTTTTAAAAAAATGTTTATTGATTTAAAAAAATTTCTTTAATGTTCATTTTTTTGAGAGAGAGGGACAGACAGCATGAGCAAGGGAGGGTCAGAGAGAGAGGGAGTCACAGACTGAAACAGGCTCCAGGCTCTGAGCTGGCAGTCAGCACAGAGCCCGACGCGGGGCTCGAACCCTTGAACCGTGAGATCATGACCTGAGCCGAAGTCGGACGCTTAACCGACTAAGCCACCCAGGCGTCCCTATTTATTCATTTTGAGAAAGAGAGAGAGAGCAAGCAGGGGAGGTGCAGAGGGAGAGACTGAGAGAGAGAGAGAATCGCAGAGGGAGAGAGTGAGAGAGAGAATCCTAATCCCATGATTTGAGAGTCTCAATTCCATGACCTGAGATCATGACCTGAGCTGAAATCAAGAGTCAGATGCTTAACCTACTAAACCACCCAGGCACCCCACTATGCTCCTTATTCTTAAGATAATTTGATTCTATGCAAAGCTGGGAGACCCCTGAGCTCCATCTTCTTTTGAGGTTCCATCTAGGAAAGATTACAAATTCCTAACTCCCTAACATGAGCTACAAAGACATTTAAAACACGATTGCTTCCAAAGGTTGAATTTACCTCAGTCTGGATGTCAAATTGACATCTGGAGTTAAGGCTTGCAATCTTTAAACAATGTGTGTGTCCTATTTGTTTATTTTCACACTTGTGCAATGCTTTGACAAGAAAGTGTCAGGGAGAAGATTCATATTATAGGAAGAAAGGAGAAATTGAGTGCAAAAAGCCTAGGAGAGAGTGGAAAAAAAATTGTGACAGTAGAAATTTGCTCTACTATTTCTATAGTCTTTATCGTTTTTGTGAGGGTTTTTTTTTGTTTTTTGTTTTGTTTTGTTTTGTTTTTTGTTTTTTTTTTTTTTGTAAATTGTCCTTTGGTTAATTGCCTGAAGTTAAAAAGCAATAAAATAAATATTAAACAAGAAGAAATCTAGACAAATTGACAATAATTCCAAGCTTTACCTTGGGCTGACAGAAGAGAAAAATGAGAGAGATAGAATTGCATAGAGATCAAGATAAAGATAGAAAGATGGGGGAGTAAAGAAGAGATGGAAGACCAAGATGAGTTAGATCTGACACTCTTTTCCTCTTTTATTGACATTAACCCAAAAATTGTATACCATTTGTTTTCCTATGTATACCCATGATGCCCCCTGACTCTAAGGCTATAAGCCTAATGGTGCCCCATTCTCCATGATCATAAACTGCTACTCCTTACTTTCATCTGAAACTTCCACTTCTCTAGATAAACTAAAAACCAATAAGAGATGATGCTTGGTAATAACAACAAGATTTATCAAGCTACTTTCATGTAGCCAGAAATCTCTTTAAAATAAAAAACTAATAATTACTAATGCAGCATTAGCAATTATTTTTTAAGCTTAAAGAGACTTCTATAATCAGCAATTATTACTGATCAAATTAATTCATGAATTAATTGATGAATATGGTGGCCTGTATGTGCCTTACATCATTCAAAAGCCTGCTTATAAACCACGTGGGCCCCGTAGCATTCTCAGCTCCTAGGCAGTGAGAGTAAGGAAGCCATAAATACTGCTTGGCACAGAGGAAGGAAGCCATAAATATTGGTGGAGTGACTAAATTTGGACACAAAGGCTTGAGACTCTGTTGTCACAATCCTGTCATTAAGTAATAAAGGAAAGGAAAAATAGTTGAGGAAAAAGAACTAAATAGAAAAAAGGGAAAGTCCAGAAAGAAGGCAAATATATATCAAGAAAGTGATATTTTGGAAGAATGCGCTGTCTACTCTTGAGCACATATCACTTTCCTATCCCCAGCACTAACTGCCCTGATACATATTGTATCTTCTTAAAATTCAAATAATTATTGAAATTCTTTGAAATTATTGGAATAATTCCAAGTTAATAATTTGATTACTATAAAATGTGATTATTCAGAAATTTAATGGCTAACACTTTTAACAAACTTTTTCAAATTTGCCTCTTATTCTTGATCTCATGAAACTTTATCTTTTGGATATTTAGAATTCCATAAGAAAATACACTGCTATAATTTGCATGAAATGCCTAATTGGTTTGAGTTGCAATAAAATTGTTTTATTATGGGCTTTGGTCATTATACTCAGACCTAAGTTAGAGGAGGAAATCATGGTAGATGAAGGAGAGAAGAAGGGCTTGACTTGTTCTATGAAATAGTAGAGACTATTGAAAGTGGAATAACATGATATTAACTGATTTAAGGTATGACTGCTGATTAAGTTTTGGGGTGACAGGGGTGGAGGGGCGGTCCGGAGCCGATGGCCAAGAAAGAATTCTTGAAGATGTCTTTGGTGCAAAAAGGCGATTTAATGAAAGCACGGGATCAGGACCCATAAGCAGGAAGAGCTGCATTGGGGTCATGATGGGTAACTCATTTTATACCCTCAGGTTGGGAGGGGTCATGGATAGAGCAAGTCTCTAAGGAATTTTGAAAGCAAGTTTTCTAGGACCTTGAGGGGCTAGCTGTTGCTAGGGAAATGTCATTTATTACTTTTTTTTTTCATTTATTACTGTTTAATCAAACCTCAGTCATGAGATCCTTCAGATGTATATCAGGAGGCCATAAACTTGGAGTAGGATTGTCAGCACATACTTTGAGGCAGTTGAGATAAAGAAAGTAGACTTACAAGATCCCCAAGGTTGGGATAATGTTAAGCTAAGATTCTCTTTTGCCCCTAGCAAAGTATCCTCATGGGGCAACTGGGCTTCTAGAGAGAGCTCACTCTGCTGGTTTCAAGGACTTGTCGATGGGCTATTGGCAGTAAGGGAATTTAATTTTCCATTTACCTTAGTTTTCTACATCACCTTGGCAAGCATGTAAACCCTTTTTTATTTTTTGTTCTTGGGTAGTCAGGAATATCTGAGGAATACCACACATATTCCACGGCAGGGTTGGGAAGGGGGTGTCAGACTGTATTTTGCCCTCAGCTTGCCCCATGCTCCTTCATCAACTGCCATACAAAGAATGAATCAGGAGGTGGAGAGCAAGGATAAAAGCAGAGACCAGGTTTATATCAGTGACCGGCGATGAGATGGTAATGGCTTCTTGTAGGTTTATAGCAGTGGAAATGGAAGAAAATGGATTAAATTGAGAATTATTTTGCAGGGAGGCCAGCATGACTTACTGATAGACTGTTTGTGGAATGTGAGTAAAAGAACAGAATTTTTAAAAAACATCAGTGGCTTCTTTCTGGAGGAGGAGGCCAGAGTCAGCTGTTGGCAGGGAGACCAAGGCCCCTAGCGGTGTAAACAGAGAGCTGGAGCTCAGGCTCTTCCACAGTGGTTGAGCCACAGCCAGTGAGTGCCCCTCCACCCCCTCCGAGGCAGTAGATCAAGGAGTGAAATATTCAGATAAAAATATTCAGGAAGGCCTAACTGTCAAGCCTATACCTACAATAAAAAAAAAAAAATAGTTGAATGATGTTTGGCAACCAGTTCCAATGTGATGATCTTATCATCTGCCCTGCAGACAGTTAGGGCTTTAAACAGCTTCGTCTTATACAATTTGGTCACAAGAATGAACTGAGAAAACTCAGTACGTCTATCCTTATTAATTGCTTAGACCTCTTAGACTTGATTGATTGATTGATTGATTGATTGATTGATTGATGTAATTTTTAAGTAGCATTCATGCCCAGCACAGAGCCCAACAGGAGGTTTGAAATCAGGAGAAATCCTGAAGTCAGGACCTGAGCTGAGATCAAGAGAAGGACACTTAGCTAAGTCACCCAGGGGCCCTAGACCTCTTAGATATATTGATAAGGAGCCCTGGGGATATAAAATGAGAAGAGAAAGCTAGAAGATCTTAAGCTGCTTTTTGTACTAATGAATAGGACTCCATCAAGAGAGACCTTGAGAATCAAAAGGAAGGTGCAGAAATGTTAATACCTTGAAATAGTGCTTTTAAAAGCATCTGCAATGAGTCATTGAAATGATTCACAATTGCTTGGCTTCTTTGCCTGATGATTTGCCCCATTCAGAAGCAGATATGAGAGTAAAACTGAAGCGATGGATGCTGATGATGGCAACATTCGAACTAGTCAGAATGAACTACAGAGAGAAAATGTAGCTGTGTCTGAAGAGACCAAATGATAAAGATGTTGCCTTGTGTACATAATTGATGCGATGAATGAAAGACAGTGAAGGATGTTTCTTTTTCTTTTTTCTTTTCTTTTTCCCTTTCAATAAATAGCATCATATATCAGTTCATTGCTTTCGGACAGTCTTAAATGAGTTATCACCAGAAGTCTTGTAAACGGCTTGAGGAATACTACATGGCAATGAGAAACAATGAAATCTGGGCATTTGTAGCAACATGGATGGACCTTGAGGGTGTTATGCTGAGCGAAATAAGTCAGACAGAGAAGGACAAATATCACATGTTTGCACGTATAGGAGGATTAGGAGGAACTTAACTGAGGACCAT
This sequence comes from Crocuta crocuta, assembly GCF_008692635.1. NCBI lineage: Eukaryota > Metazoa > Chordata > Mammalia > Carnivora > Hyaenidae > Crocuta > Crocuta crocuta. The sequence continues at coordinate 295,858 of NW_027527977.1, forward strand.
GGGGGAGAAGAAGGGGGGAAATGGTGGGGGAAAGGGAGAGAGGCAAACCATGAGAGACTCTTGAATGCTGAGAAACAAACTGAGGACTGATGGATGTGGGGGGAGGGGGGAGATGGGCATGGAGGAGGGCACTTGTGGGGATGAGCACTGGGTGTTATATGGAAACCAATTTGACAATAAACTATTTGTAAAATAAAAAAAAAGAAGTCATGTAAACGGCTTGAGTCTCCAACTTCATGAATTACAAGATGTAATTCATGGCAGTGATTTCACTTCACAGCAAGCATAGGCAAATGAGTACGCCTACATTAAGTGCAATCACCTTAAAAAGCACGGTATTTGTTGCTATTGTATGGAACATTTCTGTTTTTGGAGTTGTAGTATAACTCTGAAGTTGTCCTCAATAACAGCAAGATTTCACCCTTGAAAAGTAGATTTGTCATTTGCTTTAAGAATGAGAGATAACAAAAGGATATCATGCTATATAAATGTGAAATTATAAAATCTTTAGATTTACTTCACTGAAGAATTTGCTTAATCTCTAAAAAAAGCAGTGTGACATGTTAAAAGAGAGGAACTCCTCAAGCTTAAAACAGCACCTTTGCTTTCTCCCATGACTGCACCCGCAAACACATGACCTCTCTTGTCCCTATTCTGAATGGGTCCCCGAGCTTTTTTTCCTAGTCACTCAGGTAATATGTCCTTTGGTTACTTTTAGTTACATACATTTTAGTAATTAGCTATACAAGTCCAAGCTGGACTCAGACTTGCTTAAGGGTGGAAGCCTGCAACGGAAGGGGCTTTGGTGGGAAAGGCGGCTAGATGTCCACTGGAGATTCTTGCTCTCTGGACATACTGGGAGAAATTAGCCCACTGACCCAATAAAAGGAGGGGACATGGAAACTCAGAGCACAGTGAAATGAGTCTTTAATCAACATTCTTGCAAGAGCAGGTGTCTGATGGACAGGCACCCTCGGGAGGTGGGGGGAGTTACAGCAGACATTTTATCTGCAAGCGTGCAATCCCTCCCCTGATTCCTCATTGGCTGAGTACTACAGAGGTTAAAGCCTTACCAGTAGGAAGCGGCCTATGCCCATGTAAGGGAAAAAGTAGTCTGACTGGAATAAATGTACATTTCTTGAGGTGACTGGAGACTTCGGTTCTTTGGCACATGCTCATTACAAAGCTTGCAAAAATTAAGCCCATGCAATGGAGAGGGAAGAAAGAACCAGGAAGTGAAGTATCCAAGGGTTGGGGACTCTATGGTGGGAGAGGGGGGTTCGTACATGTTTCCAATAGGTTGTAAACCTATTGTTAACTAGACAGCACAGATTTTATTTGGTACTGCTGAAAACGAATCATCTCACTTCTCACACATGCATTCTTGAGGTGTGGCTGCCCTTCCGGGGACTACATGTCTCCACTCCCCTTACATCTACATAAGGTCACATGACTAAATTCTTAGCAATGGGTGTAGGAACCCAGGAACCCAGGAACCTTTAAAATTGTCCTGCATGATCTTCCAATCTCTTTTCTCTTTTGCTGTTTGGATGGTCACACTCAGAATAAGGTTGGAAGCCATTTGAAGGTGGCAAAGGGTCAGTAGGTTTGGGTCCTTGAATGACTATGAAGATTAAATCCTCTTTTCATGAACTCTACCCATCTGACCCCATCTGGTTTGGCTTTATGTAAGCAAGAAATCAACATGTTTTGAGCACTGAGATTTTTATCTCTGTACTTTCTTCTCTTTCTCCACCAGGTCTTAGTGGAGAGCCTGCCTTGTATTTGAGGATCTCAGCTAGTCTGTCTGTCTGTCTGTCTGTCTTTCTTTCTTTCTTTCTTTCTTTCTTTTTTATTTCTAGGAGAGAAAGAGAGACAGCGTGAGCTGGGGAGGGTCAGAGAGAGAGGGAGTCACAGACTGAAACAGGCTCCAGGCTCTGAGCCGGCAGTCAGCACAGAGCCCGACGCGGGGCCCGAACCCACGAACCGTGAGATCATGACCTAAGCGAAAGTCGGACGCTTAACCGACTAAGCCACCCAGGCGCCCCTCAGCTAGTCTTTCTTTCTTTCTTTTTTTTCAAATATTTTTGTTTTATTTTATTTTAGAGAGAGAAAGAGAGAGAGAGAATGTTAGTAAGGGAGAAGGGCACAGAGAGTGAATCTCAAGCATGGGTCCCATGACTCTGGGATCATGACCTGAGCCAAAATCAAGAGTTGGATGCTCAACTGACAGAGCCGCCCAGGCTCCCTACTTGTCATTCTTTTAATGTAGCTCAGTGATTCTCCTAGAGTAGTCCTGGACCACCAGCATTAGCATCCCTTGGAGATTTGTTAGAAATGCAAATTCTTAGGCCTCACCTCAGAACTGAATCAAATTTGAGGGGTAGGGCCCATCAAGATCTGATATAACAAGGCGTCAGGTGATTCTGATGCATTTTCAAAGTTAAGAATCACTGAAAAAGCTAATGCCTTTCCCCAGACGTCCAGTTTTGATTTCTCCCTCAGTCTCTGGTTTTTAGTATACTATCCTTTAGGGGTTTGATCTATTAAGGTCTCCAGCCCTAGAGCTGATTAAATCAGTCTAAACTGGCTCACAGGACAGTTTCCCTAGAAACATTCATGTTCTTTTGCTTTGTAAATCATGGGAGTGCAGGCTGTTCCAAAGGAGACCCTTCTTATTAGCCAGGCAGCCAGCTGGCCAGTCTCGTTTTTGTTTTCTTCTGTGTTTAGTATAGGCCTTTAAGCTCCAGAAATTCCAGAAGACACAGGCCAGGCTCTCTTAAGATTAAATTGAAGGGGAGGGAAGCCAAATCATCCCTTGGTCAGAGAGCAAGCTGAATGTTGTATAACACTTAAGCAACTATTCAAAGAAACCTCTTTCCTTCTTCGACTTCAATGCTTTTGTAATTGTTGTGCCCGATTCGCGAGTCCCCAGAGACCACCAAGGAGCTAACATCGATGCAAGTACAAAAGGGTCTTTATTACAAGCTAGAGCAGGGGCTCACCCGCCTACTGGTGTAGTGGTAGCTGGGTGAAGCCCCGAACAATAGTGAGCAGGGTTTTTATGGGGTAAGGGACGGGGGTGTTACAGTGCACATGTTGTATGTATAGCATCATCACATAAGCACCAATTACAATTGTACAGTAGCACCCATGGTAACAGCTTTGACCATTCAGTATCTGTCAGGTGTTCATTACTTTTGGTGGGACCCAATCGTGACTTTTGAGGATCCTTTGAAAATGACCAATTATGAGGTGAGTTCAAAGGGCCCACGTGGGGTTCAGGCAAGTGGTGAGAAATTGGCTAGTTTGTACAGAATAACTGTCTACAGTTGCCAGCCTTGACTCAGACCACAGGAATGGTTTTTTGATTAGTTGATCTGAGGGCAGTCGGAGGATAGCTTTAGCCTTGAACAATCTGAGGCTTTTCCTGGAACTGGGACTGGGGCTACGTGCAGCCCAAGGTTGCTCTTAATGGAGACCTTAATTTCAAAATGACGTTACTTAGGCTCTTCATAACTTTGAGGAAGGTGTTGAGCTAAGAGATAAAAAACAAATTTTTGGTTGCTTTGCAAATCCTTGTGCAAAGTGAGTCATATTATAACATTGTTACAAGAATCGCATATCATTTCTATACAAATTTATCAGTTTGTGTTGGGGGTGGATTCCATGAGGAATTTTATATTTTGAAAAAAAGACAAAGCTAAAAAATGGGAATAAAGAATGACTCAGCTTTCTGCGTGACAAGTTGGGCAAATAATGAAATAACCACTATGGGGGAAAGTTGGGTATAAAAAATCGATAATTATATCCTCTTATGTTTAATGACATTTACTAGATGCCATTAAAGGATAGGATATAGTTTTCTTTTTTTAATGTTTATTTACTTTTTATTTTTTGAGAGAGAGTCAGCACATGAGTGGAGGAGAGGCAGAGAGAGGGAAACAGAATCTGAAGCAAGCTCTAGGCTCTGAGCTGTCAGCACAGAGCCCAACATGGGGCTCAAACCCACAAACAGTGAGATCATGACCTGAGGTGAAGTCAGATGCTTAACCAGCTGAGCCACCCAGGCCTCCTAGGATCTAGTTTTCTGGTCTTCAAAGATCTCATCAACCGTTACTGAGAAAGATGAGTACTGTGAGGTCTCTAGTCAGCTGAAGACTGAACTTGTAGGCAGTTGGAAAGATAGGTTATAATGAACATGCAGTTGAGAAATATATAGTCCTAGTCCTATAAAAAGTAGAAGTCCATTTTGGTCCCATGTATAGTATTTTTTCTGCAGATTCTATTTTAGCATACTGCCTTAGTTCAGGTTCTTTGGCAAACAGAGCCTGAGGCAATAACTTACGTGTCAACTTTATTGTAGAGTGTAGTTCGAGGGAAGCTGGAATGAGGGAGAAAGGAGAATGAGATAGGAAGGAGGGAAAGCACATGTGAATGAGTGCCTCACTGAGCTGGCAGCAGCTTTTGGCAAGTGCATTTCACTGATCTTGAGTGACATCTACAAAGAGATACTATATGAATCACTGCATCTCAGAATAGCATATCCAAAAGAAAGAAGATTTATCTGCCAACTTTCTTCTTCTTGTCATTTTCTCCCTTAGTTTAAATCTTCTTCAAATATCTTCTGTGTTTTAGCTGTCAGGCTCTCTACATTTGAAGACAGTATTAAGTGCTGGGACACACTGAGCTGTGGCACATTAATATTTGAGCAGAAGTGACCTTTCCTTATCACCATTAAATTATAACTTGTAGAAGATTTCATTCCTCTTTCATACTTTTGCTTCAAGACAAATCCTTAAGCCCACAATTTGTGGACTATGATACTATACTCGATAGCATTAGCTCTCCTTAATTATGCTGTTGTTATTTTTACAGTAATCCCATAAGGATGGTGTTATTATTGTCACCTTTTTGCCTGAAGATGAAATTGAAGGTAATAGAAATTACAATTTGTTTTTTATTTTTTAAAGTTTATTTATTTATGTAGAGGGAAAGAGAGAGAGAATTCCAAGCAGACTCTGCACTGTCAATGCAGAGTCTGATGCGGAGCTTGAACTCAGAAACTGTGAGATCATGACCTGAGCCAAAACCCAGAGCTGGATGCTTGACTGACTCAGCCACCCAGGTTTTCCAAGAATATCTTAAAATATATTTATCTCCCATTTCCTTCTTTAGTCACTATGCTTTACACTTGTCTCCTTACATAAATTAGTACAAAAGCTGGTGGTAGTGGTCACTTATAAAGTAATTCATGCACAATCATAATTAACATTAGAAAATATCAATAAACTGCCCAGTTTATTTGAGGATGTGGGAAATGCCATCATTACACAAGTGTCTGGCCAACTGAACATATTTCATTTGAAAGTTAAGGAAAACACTTCTAACCACCAGCAGTATTTGGATATTCTCTCTCCTCTGGAAATTTGCAGTAAAGTTGAATTTGTATGTATATGTACATATAGACTATACATATATATACTATATATGCATATGTATATATATATATACATATATAGTGAGACTCTATATATAGTTTAATTACTCTGTGTGTGTGTGTGTGTGTGTGTGTGTATAGACTGTGTGTATATAGAGACATCAGTAAAACTCAGTTCCCAGGACAGATAAAGCAAGTAAGCATTAAAAACTAGTCCAGATTGCTAGCCCCTGTTATTTCGCTTTCTTTGAAACTAGAGAGAAGTAGAAATGGAATGGATCTTAATGCTTACCTATTTCAATTCCTTAATTTTGCAGAAATTAAAACTGAAGTTGTTTTACTTAATTTGGGTGAAACCCTTGTTTTCTTTTTCTTTTTTTTGTTTATTTATTTATTTTTAAATTTACATCCAAATTAGTTAGCATATAGCACAATAATGATATCAGGAGTAGATTCCTGTGATTCATCCCCTATGTATAACACCCAGTGCTTATCCCAAGTGTCCTCCTTAATGCCCCTCACCCATTTAGCCCCTCTGCTCCACCTCAACCCCTCCAGTAAACCTTAATTTGTTCTCTGTATTTAAGAGTCTCTTATGTTTTCTCCTCCTCTCTGTTTTTATATTATTTTTGCTTCCCTTCCCTTACGTTCATCTGTTTTGTATCTTAAATTCCACATACAAGTGAATTAGTTACTAATTTCGCTTAGCATAATACCCTCTAGTTCCATCCATGTAGTTGCAAATTGCAAGATTTCATTCTTTATGATTGCCCAGTGATGCTCCATGGTATATATAAACCACATTTTCTTTATCCATTCATCTGGACATTTGGGCTCGCCATACTTTGTCTATTGTTGATAGCGCTGCTATAAACATTGGGGTGCCTGTGCCCCTTTGAAACAGCATACCTGTATCCCTTGGATAAATTCCTAGCAATGTTATTACTGGATCATAGGGTAGTTCTATTTTTAATTTTTTGAGGGATCTCCATACTGTTTTCCAGAGTGGCTGCACCAGTTTGCATTCCCATCAGCAGGGCAAATGAGATCCTCTTTCCCTGCACCCTCATCAAGAAATATTGTTGTCTGAGTTGTTAATGTCAGCCATTCTGACTGGTGTGAGGTGGTATCTCATTGTGGTTTTAATTTGTATTTCCTTTATGATGAGTGATGTTGAGCATTTTTTCATATGTCTGTTAGCCATCAAAACTCTTATTGTCATAGACATCATTTCACTGCATCCTCACAGTAACTCTCTGAAGTGGTAGTAAATGTTCCACTTAGCTATGAGAGATAGGCTCAGATTGTTCAAGGCCTCCTAACTATTAGGTAGGAGAATCAGGATCCAAATCAAATGCTTTTTCCCTAAGTTCAATATTTTCTCACCAATCATCCTCGCATATTTTGGGGAAATTTTTCTTGTGGAATATAATTGATTTACAAGAATTTTCAATAGAATAGCAGATTTAATGGAAGCAATATCTATCTACCTTTCAGTCTGAGGCAGAGCACACAAGGAAGGAACAGACTGGAATGAGGCAGAGGAGCACAGTGGAGAGCAAACGATGATGGGTTTAGAGCTGAGAGGCAATAAATTGATAACAGGCACACACCTTATTAGAGAGGTCTACCCTGATTATACCATGTCATATAACAATCTTTCCTTCTTCAAACATCAATGCTTTCTGTTTCTTATTGTCGCTTGGAATACTACATAGATTTTTGTTGACCTGTTTAGTGGCAGTTTCACAACACTGGAAAATGGACACAATGCTGTTATTGCAGGTCTGGCATGTGCAAGTCTTCAACAAATATTGAATAAACCAATCATTATTGCAGTTGAACTTTTCATATTGTATTGTTTTAAAATACATCTTTTGTGAATTGTCTGTATTTTTGAGTATTTGTTCAGCTTTTATTATTTGTTTGAACAACTTACATATTAAAGGTATCTAACCTTTTTAGTATTTGCAGAGAAAATTTTTTTTCTTACAGTTTTACATACATTTTGTGTTTTGTTTTTGCTCTTGTTTACTTGTTTGTTTTGGGTTTTTCTTAGAAATTATACCTTGAGCTTTCACATGGTCAATATAATATTCCTCTCTTTTGTGATTTCTTCCATTACCTTTATGCTTATAAACATCTTCTTGATTAAAAATTTTTTAAAAAATTTATTCATTAATTTTGAGAAAGAGAGCAAGTAAGGTAGAGGAAGAGAGAGAGGGAAAGAGAGAATCCCAAGCATTCTCTGCACAGAACCCGATGCAGAGCTCAAAAGTGAAATCATGACCTGAGCTGAAATCAAGAGTTAGATGCTTAACTGACTGACACATGTTCATTATATGTACATTTATTGTTTCTTAATTTTGACATTTAAATTTTCTCTAGAATGTATTTTAGTGTTTAATATGAGAAGCATGTGACAAGCCTTATTAAAATTATATTTCTTTCTAATATGTTGAATCATAAATCAATTAACATTTTGTTAGGTATTTATTCACAAAGAAAAGCTATTTATTTATTTATTTATATATTATTGTATAATTGACATAACATTGTTAGTTTCAGGTATACAACATAGTGATTTGATAATTGTATGCTGCAAAATGATTACCACAATAAGTTTGTCACCATACATAGTAACACATACTTTTTTCTTGTTGTAAGAAATTTCAAGATCCACTGTCTTAGCTACTTTCAAATAAGCAGTACAATATTATTAACTATAGTAACTATGCATTATATCCTCATGACTTATTCATTTTACAACTAAATTTTGCATCAGTTTTGTCCATCTCTAGCCCTGCCTTAGGCAACCACCAATCTGTGGTTCATTTTTTAAAAACTTATTTTATATTCTACATGTAAGTAAGATAACATGGTATTTATCATTTTTGTCTGTGACTTATTCACTTGGTATAATACCATCAAAGTCCATTCATGTTGTTGCAAATGGTGAGATTTTCTTCTTTTTTATGGCTAAATACTATTGCATTGTTTATATTTACCTTATTTTTTTTTATCCATTCATTCATCAGTGGACATTTAGGTTGTTTCCATACCTTGGTTATTGTAAATAATGCTACAATAAACATAGGGATGCATATATCTTTTCATTAGTGTTTTTATTTTCTCTGGGTAAACACCCAGAAGCAGTATTTCTTTTTAACTTTTGAGGAACCTCCATACTGTTTGCCATAATGGCTACACCGATTTACATTCTCATCAACAGTGCACGGGGGTTCCCTGTTTTTCACATCCTTGCAAACACTTGTTATTTCTTTTCTTCTTGATAATAGAGTCTAACAGATGTGAGGTTATATCTCATTGTGGTTTTGATTTATATTCCTCTTATGATTAATTATGTTGGGCATCTTTTCATGTACTTATTGGCCATCTCAGAAATATTAAGTGCCACCTGTCTACTAGATAACCACAGAGATGTTGAAAAATGTATGCCTTTTTTAAGTTACAGATTAGTGGGTGAAATACTAGTGAAATATACAGGTAACAGTAAAATTATTTGCTAGTAAAGAATATTAAATCTTATCAAATATCTTTTAGAAATATACCTGTAGTTTTCTTTTGACCTATTATATGATGTTAATTGTTTTTTGAGTAATAGACCATCTTTATTTTCCTTCTGGTATCAATGCCTCCTTTTCCACTGTTATTATTGTTTAACACCTTCTTTGTTTTGATTTGATAGTATATTATTTAAGACTTAATATTCATAAGTGAGTTTACTTTTGTGGAGGGAGTTTTGTGTGAGTAAAAGAGACAGAAAATAAACATTATAAATGGCATAGAGGATAAAATAATGTTCATGGAAACTAAAATTGTCAAGTAGTTTAACAAGCTGCATGTGTATTTACATTTAATGTTGTATTTGCATGTGTGTGTATAACAGTGGATAATAGTGATTCAGCACAAACTGATGGGAGACATCATTCTAGGAAGATGGTCAGGAACCTGATCACAGATTTTTATATCATTTTGGGGGAGGTTTTTTAAAATAAATGTTTATTTGAGAGAGAGAGAGAGGCAGGAAGAGATGGAGACACAGAATCCGAAGCAGGCTGCAGGCTCTGAGCTGTCAGCACACAGCCCAAGGTGGGGCTCAAACTCACAAACAGGATCATGACCTGATCAAAGTCAGATGTTTTGCTGACTGAGCCACCCAGGCTCCCCTAAGGAGATTTTAATGGTTTTATCAGAGAAGTAATATAATAAGTTGTATGTCTTGGAAAAATCACTTTAGCAGAATTCTGGGGACAAATAAGAAAGGTTCTAGTTATTTAATATTTGAATAGTCTAGATTAGAAAGTATGAATGATGGAACTATTTGTCATTGGGGATGGAGTTAAGGAGATGGAAAAAAGACAATAAGGACATTCAACTGAACATGGGCATCACCGAATATGGAAAATGAGTGGCAATGAGAGAGAGGTAACCAGGGTAAACAGAATGTTTTTATTTGCTTACTGCTAACCACTGAGATAAGCAATACAGATGAGTGTTGATAAAGGGAGACAAAGGGCTTGAATCAGAGATGCTTCTGCAACATATAGGTGGAACTGTCCAGTAGGCATTACAAACTTGCATTTCAGGGAGGGATACAAACTTGGAGTCATAAAGCAATTAGCTGAGGTTATGCACATGGTGAAGGCAGCCCTGGTACAATATATATTTTGAGAAGAGATGCAAAAATAGAATGATAGGGAACTGTATATCTAAGATAAAACAGAAATAGAGAATTGGGATAAATAAGGAAAAACAAGAGATTGGTAGCCTGAAAAGCAAAGGGGGTAACAGAGGTTTAAGAAGAAAGGAAGTGATCGGTAATCTTACAGATAGCAGAAATTTATGAATACGAAGGGAATAAATGTCTTGAATTAAAAAAATTGGAAGTCAATTATAAATTTAATTTATACTGTAGAAATCTGTTCATTTCACTTGTTTACCAATGTTTAATCAATAGAAAAATCACAATAAGCCTGATTCAAAGCTGTTATGTTGGTTTGGTAAAATGTAGCCTAATAACCTTTATGATAAAATGTCACATTTCCTGTGGATTTTTTTTGATACTCATATTTGTTCTATTATAAAGATTTCCCTTTGCTGGATATTAAATATAATATCAATCATATATTGGCTTTCTATGAACCAAAAGCTACTTTCACTGGCTATAAACAAACAAGTGGGAGTGTTGTGGTCAAATCTGAGATGGAAAGAAGATTGAGGTTGAAGTCCTTTAGTGATTTCCAAGAAACACACAGAAATCACCCCCATAGGGGAAGGAAAGAGGTTACCTTTCTTGTGATTATGCCTGATGACCTGAAGCCAAATGCTACATACAGTCCTGCAATCCTAAATTTGATTTACTTAAGGCTGCCACAGATTTTTTTAAAAAAATCTGCATATTATCATGGAAGTAAAGAGACTTGGAAAATGGCACATTTTTTCTTATTTGTACAGAGGTTTCTTACGGGCCCTCAATTACTTTGGTTTTACTTCAGTCAGTGACTTAGAAACACAAGGATTAGTATGCATCTCATTCAAATTTAGACATCTCAAGAAGGAAGGTAAAAGCAGAAGAATGAAAGTAAGCTATGGTTTTCTTTGCCATTGCAGGCCCATTATTTGTAAGCTTGAACATCTTTCAGTTCTATGGCATCCAACCACGATCATTTTCACTATCGTAATGAAGAACAGCTGCAAAGCTGAGCCCGATTTTTCAGTATAATAAGAAAGAAGGTCATTAGATAAAGAAAAGATGTTTTTTTCTTTTTGGTTTCACCAAAACAATATTTCACATGAATTTTCTGTTTTCACACATGAATAATTTTTATTGACTGTAATATTCCATTCTCTAGACGGAAGTTTATGCAAATGCTGTATTAAAGGAAAAAAAATATGTGACAGTGATTGAATGTGGTCCACAAGCCTAAAATACTTACTATCTTGACCTTTACAAAAAGTTTTTCAGCTTCTGGTGTAAATGGACCATAATGCCTTTAACTAGTTTAATCTTTTTTTTATTATTTAAATTTTTAAGTGTTTATTTCAAAGAGAGAGAGACAAAGACAGAGAGTGAGAGGGGAGGGGCAGAGAGAGAGGGAAACACAGAATCCAAAGCAGGCTCTGAGCTGTCCACACAGAACCCAGTGCAGGGCTCGAACCCGCGGGCTGTGAGATCATAACCTGAGCTGAAGTTGGAAGCTTAACCCACTGAGCCACCCAGGTGCTCCTATCCAGTTCATTCTACATAGGTTTAAGCATGTAGGTTGTTTTCAAAAAAATTTTAAGCCATTTTACACAATACTCAATTATTGTATAAACATTTTCACATACATAAGTGATTATAACTATTGAAAAATTTCTCCAAAGTGAAGTTGTCAATCAGATGTGTGCATTTTAAAAATCATCAAATTGCCTTCCTCAGTTTTGCATTAATTTATGTTCCATTAAGAAAGAATAATTTTTTTTTTCATTGACTTTGGATGCTATTAAACTTTAAATACTCATGAATATGACACATTCCCAGAGAGCGAAACTGCACGGGTCATCCCTGATGGCAAGGCCCAGGGGAAAACCTGTGGGAAAGGACTGCAAGGCAGTCAGAACTCCCTGAAGAATTCTTCTTCTCTGCTTAGTCTGTGCCTTTTACTGTCACTTCCACTGTTAGTCTATTCTAGGGTTAATATGAAACCAGAATTGCCTAAAGTTCCCCCTCTTCCTCCAAAATGGAATGTACCTAAATATCATGCCCGTCCTCTCAATAGGATGTTGTCTTATGCTTATTGTAGTAACTGGAAAAATTGGGGACAGTCTGGTATGCATGGGGTCTATAAGAGACCTGGAACTCATTTTCCTTGTAGGGGTCTAATTGCCAATAATACTACATATATGCTTTAAGCAGAGACAAAACAAAACATTAGTTTTAGAGGGCTTTCTTGGAAAAGTGTTAGAGAAACATTTGCCTGTGCCCCTGGCCTCAGGCAACTTATGGATTGTTCTGGCCAAAGAATGAGACCTGTAAATGCAGAGACCAAACTCTAGTTGATCTATGTAAAACAATTCCACATGTCCTCTATGATAATTATTGATATTCTTCTTTCTTAGTAAGGGGTTGTGAAAGTTTATCATCTATAACTGCTGGTACAAGTAAGTCCTGTTCTTGCTTGCCCACTAAACTTAAACAATTAAAGGACACTTTGCTCTCATGTATTCTGGCTATATGCTTCACTTATTCTTAGATATCCTGCCATACGTAATAAAGAATATGTAGAACTTTATTATGACTACCTGGTTAAATTTTATTGGTTTAAGTGGAAATCATGTACCATGAAATCACTGTTGCCAAGAAAACTTAGAAATGTTAAGTCCCATGACTGCTTTCTAAAAATGTAGATTGTTTAAGCATGATTGATTGGATTTGCTATAAAAATCCTAAACCCTGAAAAATAAATTTGAGCAGTCCACCTGAAGAGGCTGGCTCCATGTCTTCTTCACTGACTCCAACCCTCACTGTCCAGGTCAACCCTGGCTTGCAGAATCTGAACCCCTGCTACACATGAAAAATGGTAACTTTTCATCCTCTACATCTGCAATTAAGTATAAAGCTGAACCTCTTTACATATTAGTGATTGTATTTATTTTGTTATTGCCTGATAAAGACAATCTCTGTTGGATTTTCTTGATTATATTGTTCTGCATTAAGTCTCGGCATATTGTAGAAATTATCCCTTTGATGGTCATATAATTTTATTAGGCATCCCTTGTCCTTTTCTTCCACATCATTTTTTCATTACTGAGTTATGTGATTAGTGTTTGTGTTATTGAATGTATCATTCCATTCTTTTGTATTTCTGGGTTTTATTACATAATTGGAGGATTATCTCCATGTCAATATTATTAAAACATTCTTTCATGTTTTCTTTCGGTAAATTTATGATTTCAATTTAGTTTAATTCTTTTAACCATCTGGAGTTTGTTTACATTGGGCTGGGATGAGTTAGGAATTTATGTATACTTTCTTTTCAAATGGGTATTCAGTATTTGCATTGACTGAATAATCATGGCATGTATATATGCATGCATGTGCATATTTTTATGTGTGTATAAAGATTCTGATTAAAAGAGAAAAGGGTGAGGGAAAAAGATTTTACTATATAATAATTTTCAAAAATTTATATAGAAGAAAAAAGAAACATTTCTTTTTTTTGAAACATTTCTTTTTTTAATCACATATTATATTCAAGGCATTTTAAATCCAACATCTCATGTAAACTTTATAGTAATCCAATAAGTCAGAACTTACATTACAGAATAGGAAACTAAGACTCAGAGAAACTAAGTAGTTGTCTTAGACTCTCTTGTCTTAGCAAGAGAGTGGGACACAGGATTAAAAAATAAGACACAGAGATGACTAATGTCTGGGAAAAGACAAGATCCCCGAATAAGGGTCCTTGTCCCTTATTTATTAAGATCAGAAGGCTTACAAATGTGATGGACATGCACAAAGAGACAAAGAAACTGTGAACATTAATTTATGGGCATGAGGGAAAGGGTTTTTTGTTGTTGTTGTTGTTGAAGATATGCAGTGTTTGGGGTTTGGGTCAATATGAAACAAATTTCAGTCACCGAGCAGATGGACAGATGGTTGTTAAGGGCAGATAGGAGGCGCCATATCTGTTTATCTTAGCTAGCCTAGGGGATGAGACAGATAGAGCAAGTAACCTCAGGGTTAACAAGACACCTTTTCTTTTGTTAACCGTCTCCACTCCGGGCTGCTTCCCCTGCAGCGCAGTGGTCTACAGTCCAATTTACTTGTTTTGCCTAACTTGGCCTTATTCTCCTATGAAAGCATCTTTTTTGCTATAGTACTAAATTGGGGGACACTTTTGCCCTGCATGGCTTATCTTGCTTACCTCATATACCTTCATTTTGGGAGCCTTTGCACCTGTTCCTATCTTGGCCCTTTGCCCTTCTCTATCTTTGGAGTTCAGCACCACCCTATTCTCTGAGTGCCTTTGCACTGTCCTATTCTCAGGACGCCAATCATGTTTACCCAACTTGAATGTGAGCATACTATGGTTTTTTATTTCTCTATGCCTTGTTAACCCATTAGCATAAGCCCGGGGGATTCAGTTTTCTGCACCTTCTGCCCTAAGGGTTTATGGCCAGTATTTGAATCTTGATAAGGATCACAATGGCATGCTGAGTAAAGAAGAACTCTCCCGCTATGGAACAGCCACCATGACCAATGTCTTCTTAGATCGTGTTTTCCAGGAGTGTCTCACTTATGATGGAGAAATGGATTATAAGACCTACCTGGACTTTGTTCTTGCGTTAGAGAATCGAAAAGAACCTGCAGCTCTGCAGTATATTTTCAAATTACTTGATATTGAGAACAAAGGATATCTGAATGTCTTTTCACTTAATTACAAGTGATCAGTCTAACCCTATCCCCCACAAGTAATCAGCTTCCTACCATAAAACTACTAGAGAAAGAGGGAATTATTCCTTAATTGGATGCAATTAGAAGTTCAATGAAGAGTATTATGTTTTCTTCATTTCTATGTTACTCTTATGGGGGCCCTGGGTAGGCTGTTTTAAAATATGCCACAACGGCATGTTGATTATTTTTAATTAAAGTTACTTAAGAAACAGCCAGTGCAAGAAGACCTTAAATTCCTTGCTGTCTTTCTGAAAGACAGAAAATACATCTCCCATGTAAAGGGTACCATCTCTGTTCCAGGAGATAAAGAGACATCCCTATCACCAGACATAGGGAATTCAGGACCATGAGGGCTGAATACATAAACCTCATTACTTTTGCTAACTTACTACTCCAACCCAAATTCTGTTTAGAATCCCATACTAGTTGAAGCTCCCAGACATAAGTTTTCTTTTTCCTGTTAATTCTTCACAGTTTTATGTTTCTTTGTCTAAAATGTATAACAGCTGCATTATTTGGTCATTTCTATAGGGCTCAATTGTATTATTAGGCCTCTGTGTGGGTGTAATTTTTATTTTCTCCTGTTAAAATATGTTTCTCATAACAGTTTAATTCTTAGACCAGCTAAAAGAATCTTGAAAAGTAAAGAAAAAATGTACCTCTCCAACAGTCTTAATTTAAATCTTTCTTCCCTCTATATACAATTGATATTGTGAAGGTTACTTGTTGATGTACCAGCTTCTGAGATCTTCACAATGCTAATATTGCTAATCTTGCTAATGGAGGCAGGTTTTTATAATATTTAAGATCATGGGCTCTGGAGTTAGTTAAATCTAGCTTGTGAAAATTTCTAGGCTTAGCTTCCTCATCTTTAAAATGTGTTAATAGCAATACCTGCTTATAGGGTTGTTTTTTGGTTAAATTAATAATTTGTAAAAAGACTTTGCCATAGTGACTCCACGTAATAAGTGCTTACTCTAAGTGTTAATAATTACTATTAATACAATTGTTATTACTCTTATTATACTTATTATTACTCTCCCTAATTCCATCCCTGAAGATTCTGATCTAATTGTCCTGAGATGAGGCCAATTATCAGTATTTTCAAAAAGGTCCCAGGTGATTTTAATGTGCAGCCAAGACTGAAAAACATGGATGAAAACAACTTTTTGATTCAGTTAGTCTATCTAGTTTAACTGACTGAGCCACCCAGCTACCCCTAGTTAGTCTATCCAGTTATCTAGGTACCTAGTTAGTCTGGATAACTAGCTCATATCATTGTCCTAGGTTATGAACAGCTTGGGGATTACAATATTCCAATAATGCTTATTATTGGTCTTGACCACCCTCATCCAGGCCATTGCAGTTGTACTTTCTGTTTTCTAGAGAAAGATATTTCTAGTTACCTTTCACTATAAAATGAATTTTGCTTTCGACCTATTTTGATCCAATAAAGATTCAACTAGTCAGGGCCTCTGAAAGATGTAACTCTATAATGTCTGTAATGGTGAAGTTGGTTGGTGTCACAGAAGTTGAATGAACAAGATCTAAATAACCTATTTTTTATTTTTAATTGAGGAGCTATGTCCAGGACAAGAATTATCAAATTAAAATCTACTACCCATGATATATTTCAAAGGTCCATCTTTTGGTCTGATTCACTCCTTAATTTATAAAAGATAAATGACAAACAATTATATAGAGCTTTGATTTTCTGTATGGTGAAAGTTCCCTTGGTACTACAATGGAAAGAAAGTTTTAAGTGTCAATAAAATTTGTGTCTGGGTGCCTGGGTTGCTCAGTCGGTTAAGCGTCTGACTTCAGCTCAGGTCATGATCTCACAGTTTGTGAGTTCAATCGGGCTCTGTGCTGACAGCATGGGGCCTGGAGCCTGCTTCGGAGTCTGTCTCTCCTTCACTCTCTGGCCCTCCCCCACTTGTGCTCTGTCTCTCTCTGTCTCTCAACAATAAATAAATGTAAAAAATTTTTTTTAAAAATTTATGTCAATAAGCTAAAATTAAGCTGAAAGAACTCTCATCATTCTGTTATAAAGATTGGCTGCCATGAAATGCTTGTAAATATTGCCAAATTCCTACAGTGCACATGCCCCCATTTAAATTAGTAATTCCCATAATATTAGGGAAAGATACTGATATAGGTACAGTAGCAAAAATGTCTTGAGTTGGTTATAGTTTTCTAGTATTACCATCCTTGTCACCTAATGATAAACTACTAATAATGTTACTTCATTTTTTTTTTTTACTGTACTTTGTTGGGTATATTTGGTTAACATAGCAGAATGTATTATTAAATTTTGCATTTTTGGATTATAATTTTCTAATATTAGAACTAAAGACATAAATATATTATGGCTCAAATGTTTTCCAAGTAGATACAGAAATAACATACACAATATTTGTTTGGACTATGATTATTTTTATTGGTACTTTATTTTTTTTTCACAAGTAAGAAGTAGTGGAGAGTTAGTGTGGTAGATTGAATACAGGTTTTTATTGCCACTCCATTCCCAAAACCACAAATATTTGGGTGAAAATATAAAAGGGAGAAAGCATCAAAACTTTTGAATCTGGACACTCATTGGATAAGAGGTAACTGATTTAGCAGAACAGAAAAAACTTGAACATTAATAGCGGAAAAGCTCAGAAGCAGCTGATTCATGATGTAGAACTCCAGAAAGTCTCAGGAAGTGGTAACATCAAGTACTTCTGCAATTACAAGTATGGATAGGAATAGAAAAATGAAAATTGGATGAAAGTCTACTATTTAGAGGAATTCTCCCTTCGTTTCTAATTACCCAAGTAACTACCTTTTCCTCCTCCTAATAGAAGACCAAAGCTTTATTCTTTGGACTGGTTAAGTCAAGAAGTATTCATACTTCAGGGAGACCAAGTACAGCTGAAGGAGAAATGCTATATTAAACACACAAGGACTAAATGGATGCCTGCACATTTGTTTACCTTCCTCTAGTCAGGCTCTGAAATTCTGGGAATGTGGTTTGTGCTTCAGTCAGAGATCTGAAAGATTTCTTTCTGGATAAATTGCACAGCAAAAAAGAACATATCAATATAAATTAACAGATAACAATGTTCTAATTATATACCTGATTTCTTGCAAAATTACCTCAATATGCTCTCCTGTCAAGAAGTCCTGCCTATACCAAACTTCTGGTCCAGATTTTAATGTCTTGTTCTTACATGTGCATTGACAATCAGAGTCACCGGGAATTGGATAAAGTCTTCTATTGCTATTTGAGGTCAAAGTGTACATTGGTTAACGAATGGATAAAGAAAATGTGATATATATATATATACACACACACACACACACAATGGAATATTATTCAGCTGTAAAAAAATGAAATCTTGCCATTTGCAACATGGATGGAGCTAGAAAGTGTAATTAGCTAAGTGAAATAAGTCAGTCAGAGGTGTGCCTAGTGGGCTCAGTCACTTGAGCATCTGACTCTTGATATCAGCTCAAGACATGACTTCATGGTTCATAAGATAGAGCCCCATGTCAAATTGACAGTGCGGAGCCTACTTGAGATTCTCTGTTCCTCTCTCTGCTCCTTCCTTGTGCTCTCTCTTTTTCTATCTCAAAATAAATAAACTTTTGTTTTAAAAAAAGCAATAAGTCAGTCAAGGACAAATAACATGATTTCACTCATTTGTAGAATTTAAGAAACAAAATAAACAAGCAAAGGGAAAAATAGGAGATACAGACAAAGCAAGAAACAGGCTCTTAATTATAGAGAACAATCTTATGGTTACTACAGGAGAGGGGCTAGGTGATGGGTTAAATATGTGATGGGGATTAAGGAGCACACTTGCCATCATGATCACAAGGTGAAGTACGGAACTGTTGAATTACTATATTGTACACCTGAAATTAATATAACACTGTATGCTAATTAATTGGAATTAAAATAAAACCTCAATTTAAAAATATATATGGAAAAGAAACTCAGAGGTAATAAGGACAATATAAGGATCAGAAAAAAATTTAAACTGTTATCATTATTATCCTTTGAGAGATGAGAGAAGATATAATGAAAAAAGAACAGGCTACTAAATCTCCATCCACAGATAAATGGATACACACACACACACACACACACACACACACACACAGATGCCTGGGTGGCTAAGTGGGTTAAGAGCCTGACTTCAGCTCAGGTCATGAGCTCATAGTTTGTGAGTTGGATCCCTGTGTCAGGCTCTGTGCTGACAGCTCAGACCCTGGAGCCTGTTTTAGATAATGTGTCTCCCTCTCTCTCTGCCCTTCCCCCACTCATGCTCTGTCTCTCTCTCTCAAAAATATATAAACATTAACACACACACACACACACACACACACACACACACACACACGCTCAATGGAATATTATTTAGTCTTAAAAAAGGAAATTCTGACAACATGGGCAAACTTCAAGGGCATTACTCACAGTGAAATAGGCCAGATACAGAAAGATAAATATTGCATGATCTCACTGATATGTGATTTCTAAAATAGTCAAACTCACAGAAGTATGGTAGAATGGTGGTTGTGAGAGGCTGAAGGGAAGGGAAAATGAGTAGATGTTGGTCAAGGCGTACAAAGTGTCAGTTATGCAAAACTTTGCATATGAATAGCATAATATATCTAATATACAGCATTGTGAATACAGTTACCAATACTATAATGTATACCTGAAATTTACTAAGAAGTAGGTCTTTTATTTTTTAAGTCTATTTCTTTATTTTGAGAGAGACAGAGACAATATGAGCAAGGGAGGAGTAGAGAAAGAGAGTGAGAGAGAGAATGCCAAGCAGGCTCTGCACTGTTAGTGCAGAGCCGGTTGCGGGGCTTGAACTCATGAAAACGTGAGACATGACCTGAGCAGAAACAAAGTCTGATGCTTAATCAATTGAGCCACTCAGGCACCTCTAAGAGAGTAGATCTTAAGTGTTCTCAACACACACACACACACACACACACACACAAGTGGTAATTATGTGAGGTGATGAATATGTTAATTAGCATGATTGTTGCAATTATTTTACAGTGTATAGTATATCAAAACATTAATTTGTACACTTTTATTTTTTACTTTTATTTTCTTAATGTTTATTTAGTTTTGAGAGAGAGAGAGAGAAAGAGTGACTGGAGGAGGGTCAGAGAGAGAGACACACACAGAATCTGAAGCAGGCTCCAGGCTCTGAGCTGTCAGCACAGAGCCCAACGCGGGGCTGGAACCCACAAACCATAAGATCATAACCTGAGCTGAAGTTGGATGGTTAACCAAATGAGCCACCCAGGTGCCCCAATTCATACACCTTTTATATATACAATTTTTATTTCTCAGTTTTACCTCAGTAAGTTTGGTGGGAAACACAAGATATTAAGGAAAACATTGAGAGAACAAAAAACATTTTAGAAATTAAAAAAAATTATAGTAGAACCTTCAAACATGCAATAGGTGCTTTAGAAGATAAAGTTGAAGACAGGAAGTGAAACAACATTGACAGCAAAGGAAATGCAAATAAAAGAAAAAGTAAAGCAAATAAGAAAAGCAATCAAGGGGCCCAATGTTTGAGTATTTGCAAAAAGAAAGAACAGAAAATTGAGAGAAATTTTTCAAAGAAATAATTTTTAAAACTTCCCAGAATTAAAGGGTTGAGTTTGAAATTAAGAAACTCCAGAATGGCTGCTCAGTGATTGGAAACAAAACAAAACAAACCTATATCAGTACCATCATCATGAAATGTGAAAATAAACTACTTTCTATGAAAAGTTAAACTTTTAACATTTTTGAAAGAAAATAGAGTATCTTACAAATTCAGTGAAAAAAGCATTTCTTAAGTAACACAAAAGGAAAAAAGTGAAAAAAAAATCAACACATTGTAATGTATCAAAATTTAAATTATTTGTATCAAAGTACACCATTTAAACATTGAAAAAGTGAGCCACAAACAAGTAGAAAGTATTTTCAAAGCACATAACTTACTATATAGAATATGTAAAGAACTCCAATAAATTATTAAGGAAAAACATGCCCCCCAATGGTTACCACAAATAGACAATGACAGTAGGCAGTACACTAAGGAGAAGTTGCCAAATTGACAAGTAACATATGGAAATATGGCCACCTTACTAATAATTAAAGGAATAGAAATTTAAACCATAATAGAGTATCATATTTGCAAATTTTTAAAAAATGCAATTAACCCATGTGTTTTAAGGATATGGAGAAACTAGAATTCCTATTCTCTGTTGCTGGGAATATGGTAAACTGGTTCTGCTAGTTCGGAGAGTAATTAGGCAATTTCCAGTAAAGTTGAAAATGCAAATTATCTTTTGTCCAGCAATTATAGTCCCAGAGAATGCTGGTGCATGTTTACAAGGACATGTGTGAAAATATTTACTATAACAATGTTTGAAATAGTGAAAAATTGGAGACAATCTAAAGAGCCACAAATAACAGAGTGAATACATAGTGTTGGGGAATCAATTATCCACAGTTACTGAATTTCCTGTTTTTACTGCCTGATTTCCTTTTTTCAGATGTTATCAAAGTCAGTTGATGAAAGAGTGTATACTCAATTGAAGATTTTTTCAAAACTTGTGAGATCATCTAAAAGGAGACAATGAAATTTTTACAGTCCATTTGTTCTTAAGTGGAGCCACTTTGTACCACTTTTAAAGCTGAAACATTACCATTAAAGCATGTTTTATATGATTTATGAAGGGCATTTGCAGGAAACCATGCAGCTTTCCCCATATCTCCTGTGCCACATCCATGTTTTCTGATTAAATGGGCACAATTTGCATATTTACCCCCATGCACGCAGGGATTGGCTAAATGGAATAAAAGGCAAATAAAATGCTGCTCCTTGAATTAAAATATTCATTATCAAAATTATATTGTCTTAGGGAAAGCCCATTTTTTTATATATTCTGTTATTCAAAGCTCACTACAGATGTAAGAGGTAGTAGTCTTTTTTTTTTTAGAATTTTAAACACGTTTATTTCTTTTGAGAGACAGAAAGTGTGTATGCAAACAGGGAAGGGCAGAGAGAGAGAGAGAGACAGAATCCCAAACAAGCTCCACACAGTCAGTGCAGAGCCCAGCGCGGGGCTCAATCCCACGAGCCATGACATCATAGCCTGAGCCGAAACCAAGAGTCAGACGCTTAACCAACTGAGCCACCCAGCCGCCGAGGTAATTGTCTTAAATCACTTAATAGACATACTGACATAGCAGATACAGAGTTCACGTAACCCACAGTTTATGAAATCAAATAAATCCCCCTATGCTGTTCCAGTAAGGTTCACAATAACAGAAATAAACTTAATTCCCAATATATCTCAGGTGCTACTCATTTAGCCCAGTGTGTATACATGTGTGTATGTGTTCAGAGTGGATTGTGCAAAGGGGCAAGGGTAGCAAACAGGGTACCCAAATCGAGCTCACACTCCATTTAACAAATCATAAAAAGGAATAGTATGCTATACTAGCAGAGGCTCTGGTATATATATTTATGTGTGAATGTAGTGTCTAAGGATTAATAGAAGGCTAGTTGGAACTTTCAACATATGTGCTTAAAATAGCCCAAAGTTCTTTTTCAGGTGCCTTTCTTTCCATGAAATACAGTTGTGAGGGAACAATCAAGTGATGTAGTTGGCACAGTGTGTGTGTGTGTGTGTGAGAGAGAGAGAGAGAGAGAGAGGTGGCCACATTGGGGTGAACACCGCCAACTTTCTCTTTCATACATTCCCTGTCTTTTATTTTTAGGGACCAAATCCAATGATGCCTGACCCTATCTGAGATTGTATTGTCAGTTAGTTTCTACACATTTGCCTTTCCCTTCCCTAACTGAGAAAAAGCAGCTAATAGAATAGGAGTACTTAAAGGGAAACTTCATCTCTACTTTGGTTTAACTTTGCTCCGCATGGCTACCTCAGTGCCTGCCTTATTTTCGTCACCACCAGTCTCAAATGGCAGCTGAACTTACCATTTCAGTTTTAGTTCTGTTATCATTGCCAAGATCAAAATGCCTGAAGTAGGAAAAAGGATTCAGAAGCAGAAGGGAGAAATACATATCTCAGGGCAGATTCTGAGACTGTACTCCTTTGTGAGGTAGACATCTCCACATAAAGATTCAGAATGGATGTTAAATACTGCAAAGCTCATTATCACAATGATGGGGGATATCTCCATATGGCTTTCCTCTTGTATATGGGGTCTTCATGATTTTCCCAATGTTTCCACTGGCAATAGATTATTCTAGGGACAGAATCAGTGACACCACTAAGGAATACAAGGTTGTGCCATGTGAATGGAATACACAACAAGAGTCACAGAAGCTCAGAAAAAGGAGAGAGAGATTTCTGAAGATTGGAGCCACTACGACAATTACAAGGTAGATTGGTAGGACTTAAATATACATGCAAAAAGGAAATGGTGTTCCATTGCCTTTACAGTATACCAAAGGTGTGCGAGCAGAAGAGAGACCTTTGTAAGGTTCCTAAGAATTTTGGGGACTGGCATATCACATAATATTTCTTAATTCTTTATCAAATAAATTTGCTTTCAGTTGGAATCTATTATGTCCTATGAACCAGGCTAGGTTCTTAACATAGCCTATCATATATACTCTTTAGAAAATCTCTGCCAGAAATATATTGCTACCACCTCTTTATAGATAAGGAAAAAGGAGCTCTGAGTTAAGTCACTGGTGAACTGAAGGCCACAAAACTACTTAGTGACAAAGCCAATGTTTGTACTTGTACCTCATGGACCCTTGAGCCCATTCTCCTTAGGAAAAGTAAAACTTTAACCTGTAATAACTCATATCACTGATGACCAACTCTAACTGTAAGGAAGCTAGATTTTTAAAAAATTTTTAATGTTTATTTATTTTTGAGAGAGAGAGAGAGAGACAGAGTGCGAGTGGGGGAGGGG
The DNA here is from genome assembly GCF_008692635.1 of Crocuta crocuta. NCBI lineage: Eukaryota > Metazoa > Chordata > Mammalia > Carnivora > Hyaenidae > Crocuta > Crocuta crocuta. The sequence goes on from NW_027527977.1 coordinate 319,726, forward strand.
CAGAGAGAGAGGGAGACATAGAATCTGAAACAGGCTCCAGGCTCTGAGCTGGCAGCATAAAGCCTGATGTGGGGCTCGAACTCACGAACCATGAGATCATGACCTGAGCCGAAGTCAGAAGCTTAACCAGCTAAGCCACCCAGGTGTCCCAGGAAGCTAGTTTAAAATTTTTTCAGGGTGTCTGGGTAGCTCACTTGGTTAAGCATTGGATTTCGGCTCAGGTCATGATCTCTTGGTTCTTGGGTTTGAGGACTGTGTCAGGCCTGTGCTAATTGTGCTGGCAACTCGGAGCCTGGAGACTGCTTCAGATTCTGTGTCTCCCTCTCTCTCTGNAGGCACAGCATAGGGAGTGTAGCCAATGATATTATAATAGCCTTGAACGATGACAGATGCTGTACCTGTGAGCACAGCATGATGCACAGAGAAATAGACTCACTATGTACACCTGCAAATAATGTGACCCTGGGTGTCAACAACATTCAAATCCAAAGAAATTATTAAAATTTTTTCTCTGCATAGATTAAAAATAATCACTTGTTTCTAAAAACTTCTTTTGGTCATAATAATCTTTAATATACTGCTAAAAAAAGCAAGTCACAGATATGCAAGGTTATTCAGCAAAGTAGTAATAATGAATACTTCTAAAGAGTGATGGATTACCATTCCATTTGTATTTCAGATAATTCTCTACTGTTATTACTATGTTACTAAATATTTGCCAAGGGGCACTTTTTAATAGTTTCCTCTTTTATTTTAAAAACTATTTCTTGAACACCTTTAAATTTGTTTTTTCCCATTCAAGTTTGTTTTAATTCTTTTTTGTGACCATTAACAATTAAAGTTGTCTATCATTGTCCTGTTAGGGTTCCTGTCTTAAAAGTTGGACGGCCAGCCTCCTTCCATCAATTTACATACAATGTAGTTTTGTAGTTTTGAATATTCTCGTTACCCTAGTAGCTTTGTTCTGAATGCACTCATTTATCTATAACTCCTATTAAAAAGTGTTTTGCCAAATATAAACACACTACTCTTTTTTTTTTAACTTTTTATTCATTTATTTTGAGACAGAGAGAGAAGGAGGGGGAGGAGCAGAGAGAGAAGGAAAGAAAGAATCTCAAGCAGGCTCCTTTTGCACCAGCAGCACGGGGCCCAAGCCAGGCTTGAGCTCATGACCCATGACATCATGACCTGAGCCAAAACCAAGAGTGGGATGTTCAACAGACTGAGCCATCTGGGTGCCCCTAAACACACTATTCCATGCATGATCTCTCTTATGAGTTATTTGGCAGGCATATTGGACTAAAGCAATGCTGAGAAAAATTTTTAAATCCTAATAATTTATACTCCCATCTACTAATTGTAAAGTTGAGAATAAAATTAAAGGTTACTAAAGGTTTTCCTTTTAGTAAAAGGAATAGCTCTTTTTATTAAATAAGGCAGCAAATGTTTTAACTGAGATAAGCAGATGGGAAAAATAAGATATTTTATGCCCAAAAAGGAATGAACATACTTTGATCTTAGCACAGCAATATACATATAGAGAGAACACCAAGTGCCTCTTTTTTCTGTTTGGTTCTGCAAGGTGGTAGTAATGTATTTGGAAAAAACATCCTAAAAGATCTTATCATCTGCTTCAGTACTAAATAAGCCATTATTTAATTCTAAAGAGGAACTTTGTTAATAATTGCTGTTTTCTTATAATGAGGTTTAACAATGTTCATAATAATGGGTTAGGAGGGGTTATGTTTTACCACAATGGTCTATAGAGTGTAACACTATTTAGCTAAGGTAGAGATTTATGTATTTCTTTTTTCTCAGTAACATTCCATGGGATCTCAAACTGATCACTCAGCGTTTAGTAAATTGCCTTTATGTAGTCTAAGACATATAATACATGTTATAAAATCCCATTATGTTCCATTATTAATTTAATCATACCTTCCAATATGAGATTTAATGAACATAGGAAATTAATCTTTACCTTATTTTTATTACCAAATGCCACCATATTGAAATAAAATGTTCTAATAATTTTCTAGAAATGTATTATCATAACTTACTGAAAGAAAAGATCTCCCATAAAAATTAAAAGGGAAAAGATGAGCTTTATATGTAATACCTTTTTTTTGTGAAAACTGCTAATTTCTCATGCTCTCATTAAAAATGATCTGCTTCCAATATTGCATTGATCTAGACTAGAAAGGCAGCCACATGTTAGGGGGTGGGCTCTGGAGGCAGTCAGCCTTGTTCATATTGCCTTTACCACTACTAGGTGAGAAAACTTGAGCAAGTGACATATTATCTTTGTGCCTCAATTTCCTTATCTGTAGAATGGAATAATATTAATAACCATGAGAAGTTAGGGTTATTATTAATAAGTTCATTATTATTAAATAAGTTCATTCATTTAAAAAAGCCAGTGCTTGCAAAATTGTAGGCACCTAGTGATTATTATTATATTTCACTATTTTCTAAATAGTAACACTAGACTAAGCAAGATACTATGAAGAATATAAAGAAGAATATGTAGGAGTGATAGCAATATCTGTAAGACGTTTTCTTTTTATCTCTTGTATTTTTCTAAATTTTTAAAATTTAATTAGTTAATAATTTACTTATAATTTTTAAAATGTTTCCTTATTTTTGAGAAAGAGGGAGACAGAGAATCCAAAGCAGGCTTCACACTGTTAGCACAAAGCCCCAGGCCGATTTCCATCCCACAAACCTTGAGATAATGACCGGAGCCACCCAGGTGCCTCTTTTTATCCCCCTTTTAAAAAACAGAGTAGGCATCCATACCTGAATAAAAGTGACTTTGTGGTATTTTAGAACTTAGTACTTGACTCCAAGAGTCCACTGAGGAATTTCATCTACCAGTGCTGCTGGTAAAACAGACAAACCTCTGGAAAGGCTGTGGAGCCAGACAAGCCAGCAAAACTTCCCAGACCCCACTTGCTGCTGCTGGGTAAAAAAATCAGATGACTTTTACACTGGGACAGGCCCTCAGGCCCAAGAAAGAACATGCAGAAGTCCAGTCTTCCTCTAGGAGACTCCAGACACCACTGGAGGGTGGAGGGAATAGGAATTTGGCCCCTCAAGGAAACACTGTGTGGGGGCTGATTTATCCAGCAAAGGCAATCTCTCCTGCAGGGGGAAAACAAAGTGGTGCCAGACAGGCTGCTACCCCAGATAAACAGGATGTGGATGATGTATTTCTCCCCATCAACACCTGGAGTAGAAAGTTGGGAGCTCTAGCCCAGGTCGGTGGTGAGGAGGGTGAGGAGGACAGGTGGAAAGACACAGATAAAAATTTCAAATGGTGTTAAGGGAATTGTGTTCAGCAGAACCATGAATGTCTGGGAATGACACCTTGGAGATCTCTCTAGCAGGTCCAAGTGTGCCCTCAATGCACTGAATGCTAAACCCATATCTAGTCTCCACTCGCCACCCAGTTTCTGTGCCTGTTCCTGAGTGAGCTTGTGAGAGGGAGCCCAGTAAACTGAGCACAAAGAGAAAATAGACCACAGTTGGTGGACAAAGGACAAAGGACCAACTAGAGCTATCGCGCCACCTTCTGGAAACAGATGAGAGGTTTCTAACTGCCAGCTGGGGGAAGTCTAAGAACCAGAGTAGATATAAAATATTAGATTGAAAATATCCCCACAAGAGGAAACAAGAGTGAAGCAGACACATTTTCACAGACAGAGGACGAACAAGCACACAAACCGCTCAGATAAGAATAACACTATAGAAATAACACTTCATCTGCTAAAGGCAAGGGGCGAGGAGTTAAGAAGATGTCTGCTTTGAGTCTCCTGGATAGTGCTAGACCTCATTGGGACAACACAGACAGATAAGAGAATGTACCACAGCTCTTTAGAAGTGACCTTCCACAAACAGCACCCTCTCAATCCACTACACTTACCATCGGTAGATTTTATTCAAACTTATTCCGAAGCTGAAACTAGAAGAGATAGGGAATCCTACTTTAAAAGCTGAGCAGCTCCAGGAAAGCTAACAACCACCTACAGGCAACTCTGGCAGGGGCTATCTGGACAATACATAGGGACCCCGTTCTTGCAAGGGCTTACTTCAATGAGAAAATATAACTAAGGATAACTTGAATCTCAGATGGCCCAAATGAGGTTCTTTAGACATGTCTGAATTGGTTTTCTTGAATACACAATTAAAGAAAGCTGGTTATTGAGACTAAGCAACCAGAAACTGGGAATCCTTTTGGTTCAGTCAGTAGAGCCCCCAACTTTTGGGAAAAACTGACACTCACAGGTAGGCACTCTGGGCCTTATCTCGTTTATTTGGTATCTTTGGACAAACCTGGCCATGTTTGACCCAGAAAATGGATGATAACTAATGGATCCCTAAATTAGAATGCTATCTTGCACTTAGATTTGTTTAATAAAGGAAAAACTTTGGAAATTGGGTCTTTAAGATCCTCTCCACAAATAGTAACAAAACAAAGACTAGATCTTGTCTACATCTTGTTTGTCTTTTATGTGTACATATGTGTTATAAATGTGAGGTATTTTCTCCAGCTCCAGATGGTATTGCTAAAACTAATTTGTAAAGGAGCTCTATTTAATTGGTTTAAAGGCAAGCACTTGTAAAAATAAAAATGGGGATTCTAAAACTCCGAAAAGGATAACCTTGATAAACTGAAATTCAAGGTTGTTGGCCTAATTAAAATAACCATGTCTTTAGCATTATCAACATTAAATATAGAACTTTTGTTTTACCAAGCTTTATGAAAGGTCAAATAAGCTCATATTATTTCTATTGCAATTTATCAGCAAAGATAACTTAAAATAATGGTTTATTTTGTCTGTCTCATAAAGTATTCATGGGTATTGTTAACAGCAGATACTTTGAATAAGTAAAAAAAGTTTATAGGTAAACTTTTCCAAAATCTCTGGTAACCTGAAACATTGAAGTTTTGCTAAGTTAAATAATAAATTGGGTTAAACTCATTGGATATCTAAGCTTTTTCCTAAAAGATAAAACACTGAAACATTATTACTAACCATAGGTTTGTCTGCTTTTGCCTTATTACAGAGACATTGAAGATAAATTTGAGTCTGCTAGTAAACACGTTTCGTGATTTACTAAAAGATGTACCATGAAAAACATGCTTCTAGGAATATATTCATAAATTTGCCAATATAAAGAATTTTGGTACAATAGATGGTTCAAGTTGGCTGCTACTTAGTTTCCACTGGAGATTAAGATTTCTAAGTATTAAAGTTTTGATAAAGGTGATTGAGAATGCTGGAAATTATAAGGAAAGCAACTCTATACATAAGAAAGTAGAGGTAGAAGAAATGGCTTAAAAATGATACATGTTTTCTATTAAGCCCAACTGATGAGCAAACATAATGGATATACTTGGTCTAGATTTACACTCGATGTAATATTTATAACAAAGATACATGGAAAGTAAAAGAATTCCCATAAGTACAATTTGAAGGAAGCTCTAATTTGAATGATTAGGAAGAATTGGATGGCTAATGGCCATAGCAGGCAGGGGAACTAACTAGAAGTATTAGTTGTAGCATCTTCCCTAAGCTCCCTGAGCAGAGTTAGAATTTCTTTCTCTGGCTTGTATTTACCTTACTCTTCTATTAGAACACTTAAAACAGTAAGATCCTTGAGATTAACGACTGGGCCTTTATTTGCTTTTTTGTACAATATTTGGTCAGTACAAAGCCAAAAGCAAGCCCATTGAAGTCTTTTTTACATTTATTTTCTATACCACCGCAAGATTTGTATTCCTATCTCTTCCCACGGGAATTAATGAATTGGTTTGTTAACATATAAATACTTCCAACATAATATTTGTGGAAGGCCTTTTATAAATTGTGCACATTATTGCTTACTTATGTTACTTCAATAGCATGCTAATCTTTCATTCTGGTTTCATTTCTTGTCTTCCTTTTTTCCATGTTGATGGAATGTTATAAGTATTTTTCTTCCGGTGTCTCTTAATTTCTTGTTGCCTCAAATCTTCAGACTGGGGTGAAATAATAAAAGCTTTCTGAATTGGGGTGACTTAATAATCGAATCCTAAATGATCTTTCAACTGTCAGATATTCTACTTGTCTTTCAATTTATAGTTTCTATTCAGTAACCTGGGGCATTTCTATCAAGACCTGTAAAAGAAGATGCTTATAAGAAATGCCAGGAATACCATGTGTTAACCTGCATAAATGGCTCAACTTATTTGAGGATTTAGCTGGTCTTTTTCAAATCCTCTTGCAAACAAAGCCATTTACAATTTTCCTTAATTATAAGATAAACCTTTGCTGTTTATCCTAATATTTATTATTTTCTTACCAAGTTAGAAAAATACTTTTGATAATATATAGATATGAAATTATTGATTATGAAGTCCCTTGGAGGGATTTGCTATCTCAGAACAAGAGGAAGTGAAATCCTAGTTTGCTCTGTGCAGTTGTGAAGTATGAGCAGTGCCAATCTGAATGTTTTTGTGGCAAGTTTTCCCACCTCCTCTTTCCTCCAGATGAAGATGGTCTTCCACCCATGAATTGAAAGTCCCACGTCATTCTATTTTGGCTTCAAGTAACCCATGTGTGCAATTCTTTGTGGTATGAATTGCCCCTAACTCATTAAAAACAGACACTCAAAGAAATAGTGAAAGTGTCGTTGTTGCTGTGTTCTTAGTTACCATCATTAATAAAATTGTGCAGAAATGATGGGACTTTCCTTATTTCCTTTTGTACCAGTAATGATTGAAAAGAACCTCTTTTGTTAAGGTACTGTTTAAGTTGTGGACACTGATGTTGCCCAGATTCTCTTTATCAGTGGGTGCACCCATCCCCCAGCTGTCCTGAATGTTCGTTATGTGTGCGTGGTTAGTGGCTCAGTGGCCCTCTTTTCAGAACAACTGCCCTTACCTTGCCCTAGGATGTAATGCACTTCCCAACATTTAGGAGAACTCAGGAGCCAATGATACCTCTATAAAAAGGCCATTTCTCTTGTTTCAAGGTAGGATTAATTTTCACATGCAATTTATGCCTAGAGTGTGCTTGTAGTATGATGAATGAAGTTAGTCTCCAGTAGAAATCAAGTTCTTGCTTATCCCTCCCCTATCCTGTTTTCCTTACTCTCCTCCTGAAAACATTCCCAACAAATCACTTGAATCAGAATTCCCCTTTTTGGCTCCCCTTCTAGGAAACCTGACCCAAGATACTTGTTTTCTCCCTCTAGGTTAACGTTAATCATTTGATGGATTTTTTTTTAAAGCTATCATCTCATTGAATGTTAAAACCCATTCTAAAATTTAAAAGAGAGAGAGAAAAAGAGAAATTTGACAATTTAAAAAATTCCCTTTGAGACCATGAAATTCAGATTTAAGCAATTTTATGCAATGAGTATCTAATTCATTAGTATTATTATTGTACATAAGAATTATCAGCTAAGAAAATTAAAACAAGCTGCTTTAGAGTTCCCATCTCAAGTTGCCTTTCTGGGCAAAACAATGTAAAGATTAGGAAACCAAGTTAGATCAGAATGCATCAGTGTACAAAATAAATCTGTAATAAGAACAAAACTTTTGCTTTTGAAAGTAAGCACCAATCAGGCATTTTGCATTGTTTATTCTAGCTACTTCTTGTCATAATCAGACATGGAGTAGAGAAAAGTATTGCCCGCGCCCTAATGGTTTTCCTCTCATTTGAGAAGCAGCATGATGGGAAAAACAATAATTAAAGGACTTGACATCAGGAAACTGGAATCAAATTCCAGTTCCAACTTAAAAGGTACACAAAATCAGGCATGGTACTAAAAATCTCTAATTTCTACTTTTCTGATTACCAAAAGATGGCCTGTTTCCCAATTTGATCATGAGGCTAAAATAGGAAAAATAAGAAAATGCCTGATTCAGAGTAAATTTTCAATGATTTGCTCCCCTTTCAAGGACTCTGGTGAAGCATTTAGTGACTATTATTCATTACCTTATTTATTCAAGTAAAAAAAGTAATCTATGTCCACTATTTGTGTTTTTTAGCTAAGTTTAATAAATATAGACATTGCTGTGGTAGGATTTGCAGTGTACAGAATGGGAAAGGCATCTATTTATGTAATGATTATACAAATTAACCTGGGCTGCTTTCTGTTTCTTGTCTCTGATTCCTCTTCTACTCTTTCCTCCTCTTTTCTCTGCCTCCTCTGCTTCCATCTTTTTGACTTCTCCCTTTTCATTCATAGTCCAGAATGTCCTGGATAACATGTATAGGAAAGATTAAGGCAAACAGATATCATATGTTCTGGAAAATAAACTATAAGGAATTTTCATGTTTTCTTAGTGACTTGGGAAAAATTTGTGTTTATGCAGTTAAGAAACTAAGAAAAAAATGGGGCGCCTGGGTGGCTTAGTTGGTTAAGCGTCCGACTTTCGCTTGGGTCATGATCTCGCAGTTCGTGGGTTCGAGCCCCGCGTCAGGCTCTGTGCTGACTGCCAGCTCAGANTAAAAAAAAAACTGTTAAGAAACTAAGAAAAAAAATAAGTTAAGAAACTAGTTTGTATTCATTACTTTTTTTTTAAATTAAAAATTAACGATAGAGAACAAACTGAGGGTCGATGGAGGGAGGTGGGTGGGAATTGACCTAGATGGGTGATGGGTATTAAGGAGGCACTTGTGATGAGCACTGGGTGTTGTATGTAAGGAATCACTGAATTCTACTTCTGAAACTAATATTGTACTGTATGTTAACTAACTAAAATTTAAAAAATAAAAAAAGTATAGGACTTGATATTCTAGTGACACATTACCAAGTGAAATCAATACACTTAATCAAATTACCTGCTTACTAGGATTATAACTCAATCTACTCATCAGGAATTTTTTTAAAAAAGCATTCATATAAAACATTTAATAAGAAGTGGGTAATGAAATAAAAGTATATTTTCATGTTTCAAGTTATAAATTGTTTAATGGGCAGGGACAGTCTTTAGTTTTTAATAAGAAATGAGTGTTATAAGAGTTGTTCTACAAGTCTGATATTTATATTCAGGAACAATTGAACAATTTTAGCTTGTTGATAACCATCTGTACATATTTATGTCCAAAATATTTCATACTAAAAACTTAATTCTCTTCATATATTTCATTTGATTGAATTAAAGGAAACACATTTTCTTTGATGTGTGCTTAAAGCAAGCATCAGCAAACACTTTGGTGTAGGTATTCCCGTCCAGTTCTGTGTTATACTTATATTGTTATGGCTAAGATTTACGAAGGACATCAGTTTAGTGAACGAGTTTTGATGACCTTCCAACATCATGTTTGCCTTCCTTCTTCCCATCAGGACTCATATCTACTTGTGGACTCTTGTGGTTCTGAGAAATATGACCCCATACCTGGCTCCTGACAAGGAGGAGGGGGGAGATACATAGAGCTTCAGCTAAACTAATTCAGAACACTACTCAAGCCGCTTTATTCCATTGTGATTGAAAAAAGCACATGACCAAAGCTAGCCCAGTTCATATGAACCTCAGAATAAATGCTTACATGCCAGTGTAATGATATTACTTACTTTTCCCTCTTTTGGATGACATGTTATCTGGATATGTAGTTGGAAAGCTAAGGTCATGGTTGTCACTGTTATAATCACACTTTTCAATTCTTTGTTGAACTGCCTCTAATTTTGCCTCTTTGACTCCATGAAAATTGCCTTTCTCAAGGGCATTATTGGCTCAGTTGTTGATCCTCTTCTCTTATTTGATGTACTGGCAGCTTATCTCTCATCATTAAACTGTTATTTTTTTCACATGGCTTCTAGTGAAGTACAATTAATTCATACCTCAAAGGCCACTCTTCATTTTTTTTTTCTCAGAACTGTTACTGTTTTAGTACCCCAGGGCTATCTTCAGACATTTCCTCTTTCCTATTCACACTCCTTTCATGATTTCATCAAATCTAATGTCTTTAAATATCTATATTTATATGCTGAGGATTCCCAACTTTATACCCCATTCTGGAGCTCTCTTTTGACCTACATATTCAAATACCCAAATATCGACTCAACATCTCTACTTGGTTACCTAAAGGCATACACAGCTTATCCAAAATTTAACTTCTGATCTTTCCAGTGAAACATGATCATCCTGAAGCTTCTCTAACCCATGATATAGCAATTCCCTAATTCTAGTTGTTCACTTCCAAACCTCATACTCTTGATTCTTCTCTCTCTCTTACTCCCACATTAGATCTATCAGCAAATCTTGAAAAGCCTTCCATTCAAAGTATACCTAGAATCATACACTTTCTTACCATTGCACAGATCCCATTTTGGCCTTAAGTATCCTCATCTCTTGTCCTTAATATCTACAACAGCTTCCTAACTGTCCACATTTAGTCCAACTTCAGAGCAGTAGAAAATTTTGTTAAAACATGAATCAAAATATGTCATTCTTCTCTTGAAACCCGCTGGCTGCTTCCCCAGTAGCTCTTCTAGCACCTTCAGTCTCACTCTGAAAATAAGCCACAGCTCTTACAATAGGCCAGGAGGCCCTACAGGATTTGCTTCCCACCCTTTATTCCCCCGATCCCAATTTCCAGTATTTTCTACCTTGCTCACTCAACTTCGGGCCTTTTACTATGAACCGTATTACATATTTTCCTAATTTATCCTCATAATTGTTTGTCTCCCTCCACTAGAATATAAGGGCAAGGAGTTTTGTATGTTTATTATAAATTTTTATCATGGGTAACATTGCCTGACACACAGTAAGTATTAAATAAGTACTTATTGAGTGAATGAAATGATGAGGAGTCCAAAGCAAAGCAAACAAACAAAAAACAACAGAAAATTTCTTATGATTCTTCTTTTTGCTTCGTATGTATAGCTTCAGTAAGAAACACCTTTCCTTTGAGCAACCAATGTGTCCTTCCCAAGTATTTGAAATTTCTAGGTCTTAAATGGAATAGAGGCTGACACACTCATTATAATTTAACAACTATCATTAAGATCAGATGCAGTTTAAAATGTGATGTGATTCTTAAAATAATTTAGAAGAATGGGTGGGCCATAAGTTCATGGACAGCCTACTTTGCCAATGCCAAGCTATTCTTTGTAAGAGCTGTGACTATATGTAAATAGTAATTAGATGATATTGCCTCATTGTTCCTTGGTCCCCATGGCCTCATGACTATCATTCCTGGGAAGTTTGAGGCAGCAGAAAGAGCACCCAGCCCCATGCCTGCTGCATGCTGTTACATTTGATAACATCCACTAGTGAAATTTCTTTCTGTCTTTTGACTAGACAGGGAAACCTTAGTTTCTCACTCACCAACCTACATGGCTGTCTGCCATTAGTCCTGAGCCTTGCCTGTAGTGGTGAGAAGCTGTATCACATTACTACTCCTTGAGGTACAGATGTTCTTATGCCTTGAAATTTGGCCTAAGGAAACTGGAAGGTGACATTAAGTCTCACATTTTTATTCATTCTGTCTTGCTGTGTAAAAAGCCATTCACTGAGGACATAAGTACCTTGCTTTTAGTTCCATGTTTGAAACCACAGATTGATTTTGAATAGGATTGCAACATAACCTTCCAGTAAAGCCAATACAGGGAGGGGAACAGAACTGAGAGGACTGCAGAGAAATGAATCTGGTGACTTAAGGACATTGAAAACCTTTGGCTCCAGAAGTATGCCCACTTTTGATTTTTATTTTTAGCCATACAATTAAGAAAATCCCCTGTATAGTTTAGGTCATTTTGGATTGGGTTTTCTTATTTTTGCAACAAAAGAATACTAATATATCTATGCAGTTAATTAGGGAATGCATAAAAGCAAATATTTTGAAATAATAATAATATACTCTAATGAATAAGAATGGATGTTTATAGACTATCAGCTACATATATAGGATTCAGGAGGTATGCATTAAATGCAAGGTATATTCCATATACTGGTGATATTGGTGTCTTAAAGAGGAAAATAAAACATCACATCCTTCCTATTGTAGATGAATTAGAATAGCCTTGGGGTACTATAGCGAGGGGAATTATTCTTACCATGGACTCTTCGAGGGGCTTGCAAATAGTTACATTATCCTACTCTGGGAAAGGAACATGGTTGGAGATAGAATTTATAGCCAATTTAGAAGGTCATAACCTTTCAACTAAATGCTTTAATTTATAGGAAAGAGCATCTGTTGGAAGATTTTTAAGCAGAAGGTAAAACGATAAGTATGCTCTAGGAAGTATGATTTGGTAGCAGTGTGTATGGTGATTGACCTTGACAAGTTAGCAGACTCAAAATTAATAGCTCAGGTAATGGGGTTTAATGATATTTAAGGATGGTATCATATCCTCACAACCTCAATTTTTATTTTATTGTTGTTTCAAGAGTTTATAATAAGCCATCATTTTCAGGGGCTTTCCCTCTAAGTCATCTTTTACTGAAGGTTCATATTCAGAATTGTACATTAGAAAATAATGCTCCTTATGTAGTCTGAGCAGAATGATAATGATATCCAATGTTTGTATAATGTTTTTTTACTGTAATGAAATGTTCAGAAATATTATGTTGTGATATACCAACAAAACTGTGAGGTAATTGGGCAAAAAAATTATTGAAGCTTAGAAAAACTGCAGCTCAGATAGTTAAGTATTGTATGCTGTGTGAGTTCAGAGAATGGGAGCAGGTGTGGGTCATCATTCTCTAGAGATTCTTAGATGCTCATTTCTCCCCAATGGCTTCATAATAGGCAGAATTGGTTAACACCTTCTGTATTCCACCAGAGATTGAAATTAATTTAGTGTCTCAGCTACCTCCTGCTCACCTTGATTCAGTGACCCAAGACTACACCAGAACCAAAGTCTTTTTGCTTTCTATTCTTTTTTCCTTCCTTATTTTTTCCCCTTCCTTCCTTTCTTTTCTTTCTTTTTTCTCCCTCCCCTTCCTCTCTTTTCTTTCTTTCTTTCTTTCTTTCTTTCTTTCTTTCTTTCTTTCTTTCTTTCTTTCTTTCTTTCTTTCTTTCTTTCTTTCTCTCTGTCCTTTCCTTCCTTCCTNCAAATGATCTACAGTAATGGAATTCTTTGGAAAATAATATAAAATCTGCCCACATTGTAAGGGATGGAGGTCTATACTTTCCATGATGTCAGGATTTCCCAATGCAAATAATCAGCACATATGAGATATAATAGATTCTCAGTATAAATATACATATATATTTGAATGAAAGACTAGCACTTGCTTGCCAGACATATAAAAATAGTGCTGGATGGGTGCTACATTATAAATATAACTTGATATATATCAATGTCCATGGTTGCCTTTTAATTTCAATGTTGTTCTTCCACCAAATATATTGTAGTATGTTCCTTTACACTAAACTTTTAGATATTTTTACTTTTTCCTCCAATTGTACATGCACCAAACAACCAATATATCAACTTGTAGTTTTAAAATAATAAACATGGTATTAAAGAGAGCAGAACTTCAGAATCAACTAAATTTTCATGTTTCCAGAAGTTCCTTCCTTGTATTTACTATGTCTCAAAGGGAAGTTGGCTCTTATTCATTCCTCCTTACAGAAATAGAATGGATATTCCGTGTTTACCAAAGAGGTGGAGATGACAATTATGCTTTTCTTTATTTTTGATAAAGGTAGTGTTCTTTCACATAGAACAGGAAAACATTAAGAATTTCTTTGGCAATACATCCTTCTTGAAATATCTATGTCAGTCTCACAACAAACAATTCACAACTTCCCGGTAAAGTTGATGCTCCTGGTTGCGGGAATGAGTCATTAAGGGCCACTGCCTTACACTGACCTACCCTGTTTAATTAGATCGTCTTTCCTTATTAAGTTGCAATTTAATAAATTATAATTACATTCCAATCTTATCTCCAGAAAGTAAATCTAGGTTACCTTCACTGGAGTTTTGGGACTTTCCAAACATTTCAACTGAAATTGTTTTATTTTGGTTTAACAAATTCACTTGGTTTAACAAAGAAATAAAATTATATTATAAATTTCTGACTCAATGAACTGCCTAATTGCTTGCTTGCATAGAAGTTACTGGAAGCATTGATTAGTAGCACCCAGTCAAGGTCAGAATCTTGTGCTAAACAAGTACGGAGAACTAGACATTGATATTTTCCCTCTAATTAGCATTTTCAACCATTTCCAAATATCCAAATATCTATAATAGTGTTTGCAAAGAGTCCCCATGCTTTTATAAGAATTTAATGAAATTCTACTGAACACTTATATGAACAGTGGGCACACACACATAGTTTTATAAAATGAGATCAATCTTGATTTATATATATAAACTATCAAAAAGAAATATTGAGTTTTGCAACATTTTTTAAAAATGTGAATTTGTTTATTACTCTATATGTGAAACCATGGTTCAAGATGCTAAATATAAAAGAAAAAATTTTTAAATAATAAGAATTTCCAAGAGGTTAGCCTCAAGCTTTCAAGATTTTATTTTTCTGTCCCTTGCATTTGTCATGTCAGTCAGCTTATATTGTTCTCCTTCTTCATCATTTTTCAAAGTTAACTTATAGTGATACTATGATTACTTGGAAAAACTTTTCAATATCCCCCAAGCATTGGATGATTTGTTACTCTCTCCTCACAGCTTTAATTATTCTTTTCTTCCTTCAGATAATCGCACTGAACTATAGAGTTTAAAGATTCATCCCTTGATAGAAAAAAAATAAAAATAGGAGTTAGTAATCTGTCTCCTGTGGCATTCATTTATAATATACTCCATATTATGTTCTTTAATCTTTTCTCGTTCTTCTGTTTTTGACACTTTTGGTGGACCTTTACATCTCATTTTCACAACCTTCAGCATATTCTGGGATTTTGCATATTACTTCACTTACTCCCTAGGAATCTAATGTAGCATCTCGATTTTATTTTTTAATTCTATCAGCTTTAATTTGAAATATACATATTTTCTTTCTTTTTAAAATATACATATTTTCTTTTTAAAAAAAATTAAATTCAAGTTTAGTTAACATACAGCGTTATCTTGGTTTCAGGAGTAGAACCCAGTGATTCATCTCTTACATATGACACACAGTGCTCATCCCAACAAATGCCGTCCTTAATGCCCATTTAGCTCATTCCCCACCCACTTCCCTCCATCAACCCTGTTTGCTTTCTGTATTTAAAAGACTGTTATAGTTTGCCTCCCTCTCTGTTTTTATCGTGTTTTTCCTTCCCTTTCCCTATGTTCATCTGTTGAGTGTCTAAAATTCCACATATAAGTGAAATCATAAGATATCTGTCTTCTCTGGCTGACTGATTTTGGTTAGTATAATACCTTCAATGTTGCAGTAAATGGCAGGATTTCATTCTTTCATCAAAAAGAATGTGTGTGTGTGTGCGCGCACGCGCATGCGCATACGTGTGTATGTGTGTGTATATCACATTTTCTATATCTGTTCATCAGTTGATGGACTTTGCATCATGACTTTAAGTATCATCTATGCCGTGATGATTCCCAAATTTTTATTTCCATTTTAGACTGAATTCCAGATTCATNAGGAATCTAATGTAGCATCTCGATTTTATTTTTTAATTCTATCAGCTTTAATTTGAAATATACATATTTTCTTTCTTTTTAAAATATACATATTTTCTTTTTAAAAAAAATTAAATTCAAGTTAGTTAACATACAGCGTTATCTTGGTTTCAGGAGTAGAACCCAGTGATTCATCTCTTACATATGACACACAGTGCTCATCCCAACAAATGCCGTCCTTAATGCCCATTTAGCTCATTCCCCACCCACTTCCCTCCATCAACCCTGTTTGCTTTCTGTATTTAAAAGACTGTTATAGTTTGCCTCCCTCTCTGTTTTTATCGTGTTTTTCCTTCCCTTTCCCTATGTTCATCTGTTGAGTGTCTAAAATTCCACATATAAGTGAAATCATAAGATATCTGTCTTCTCTGGCTGACTGATTTTGGTTAGTATAATACCTTCAATGTTGCAGTAAATGGCAGGATTTCATTCTTTCATCAAAAAGAATGTGTGTGTGTGTGCGCGCACGCGCATGCGCATACGTGTGTATGTGTGTGTATATCACATTTTCTATATCTGTTCATCAGTTGATGGACTTTGCATCATGACTTTAAGTATCATCTATGCCGTGATGATTCCCAAATTTTTATTTCCATTTTAGACTGAATTCCAGATTCATGTAATCAATTGCCACTTGATACCTTCACCTGTATTTTGCCTCAAACTCAATAACCTGTGCCTTCTTACCATATCATGATAATCTGTTTCCATTCCTTTCTTCCTTTCCTTTCCTTTCCTTTCCTTTCCTTTCCTTTCCTTTCCTTTCCTTTCCTTTCCTTTCTTTTCCATTCCTCCTTCTTTCTTTCTTTTCTGTATCTGTTTATTTTGTTTATTTTTTTAATGTTTATATATTTCTAAGAGAGAGAGACTGAGTGAGCATGAGCACATGTGATCAGGGGAGGGGAAGAGAGAGAGGTGGACAGAAGATCTTAAGGGGGCTCTATGTTGACAGCAGAGCCTGATCTCATGGTGAGATCATGATCTGAGCCAGAGTCCCGACACTTAACCAACTAAGCCACCCAGGCACCCCATCTGTGTCTGTTTAAATTAAGGCATAACTTATATACAATATGGTGCACATAATTTTAAGGATATATAGCCCATTTAACTTTTTCATATGTATTTAGCTATGAAGCAGCACTCCAGATGACTCCCTCATGCCTTCGTATATCAGTATGCTTCCAGATCTAGTCTATCTCTTGTTACTTTTTTTTTTATAATTACAGAACAGGTATTTAAATGAATAGAAATGCAAGTCAGTAGGACTGAGTCACTATGTAATTTTATGAAGTTATAAGAAAATATTCTATGCCTGAATATTATGTAACTACAAGTCTTAAATGTCACATTGTCAAAAAAAATCTTTGAGTATAGGCCAAGCAATCTAAGAACTTTATATAAAGAAAATTTTTCTTTTCAAATAAATACATTTGAATCCCAACTGTAAATTAATTTCATTAGATCGGGAAACAGCATTATGCAATGCTTAAAAGCATTAGTTTTTCATCGGGCTATATTTGGGTTGAGTNCCTTTCTTTTCCATTCCTCCTTCTTTCTTTCTTTTCTGTATCTGTTTATTTTGTTTATTTTTTTAATGTTTATATATTTCTAAGAGAGAGAGACTGAGTGAGCATGAGCACATGTGATCAGGGGAGGGGAAGAGAGAGAGGTGGACAGAAGATCTTAAGGGGGCTCTATGTTGACAGCAGAGCCTGATCTCATGGTGAGATCATGATCTGAGCCAGAGTCCCAACACTTAACCGACTAAGCCACCCAGGCACCCCATCTGTGTCTGTTTAAATTAAGGCATAACTTATATACAATATGGTGCACATAATTTTAAGGATATATAGCCCATTTAACTTTTTCATATGTATTTAGCTATGAAGCAGCACTCCAGATGACTCCCTCATGCCTTCGTATATCAGTATGCTTCCAGATCTAGTCTGTCTCTTGTTACTTTTTTTTTATAATTACAAAACAGGTATTTAAATGAATAGAAATGCAAGTCAGTAGGACTGAGTCACTATGTAATTTTATGAAGTTATAAGAAAATATTCTATGCCTGAATATTATGTAACTACAAGTCTTAAATGTCACATTGTCAAAAAAAATCTTTGAGTATAGGCCAAGCAATCTAAGAACTTTATATAAAGAAAATTTTTCTTTTCAAATAAATACATTTGAATCCCAACTGTAAATTAATTTCATTAGATCGGGAAACAGCATTATGCAATGCTTAAAAGCATTAGTTTTTCATCGGGCTATATTTGGGTTGAGTTCATGATCTGACCTTAGCTGACTATTTATATCTGGAAAAGGTACTTAACCATCTTATCCCTGTTTACTCTTCTGTGAAATGCAGACAAAGGACTTTTGTAAGGATAAAATACAAAAACGCATATAAAAAAATTCAGCATAGTACTGTAGTATGTTTTCTAATTAACTTTGGTACTCTAAGGGGAAACAGAAGAAATGTAGAACTTATTAAGCATTACTATTATCTCTCTCTCTCTTTTTATTAATGTTTATTTATTTATTTTTGAGAGAGACAGAAAATTAATAGGGGAGGGAAGAGAGAGAGAAGGAGAGAGACAATCCCAAGCTGACAGCACAGAGCTGGACACGGGGTTCAGTCCCACAAATGGTGAGACTAAGACCTGATCCAAAATCAAGAGCCAGGAGCTTAACTGACTGAGTCACTCAGGTGCCCCTAGTATCTTTTACATGTTTTTTTTTTTTTTAAATTTACATCCAAGTTAGTTAGCATATAGTGCAATAATGATTTCAGGAGTACAATCCAGTGATTCATTCCCTACGTATCACACCCAGTCCTCATCCCAGCAAGTGTCTTCTTCAATATCCCTTGTCCATTTAGCCATCTCCCCACCCACAATCCCTCCAGCAACCCTGTTTGTTCTCTATATTTAAGATTCTCTTATATTTTGTCCTCTTCCCTGTTTTATATTATTTTTGCTTCCCTTTCCTTATTTTCATCTGTTTTGTATCTTAAATTCCACATACAAGTAAAATTTTGTTTCATTTTTTCTCTCCTCAGAGAGTCCTCCTTAAAATTCCTGCAGGGTTGGTTTAGTGGTTATGAACTCTTAGTTTTTGTTTGTCTAGGAAACTGTTTATCTCTCCTATTTGGAATGACAGCCTTGCTGCATAAGGAATTCTTGGCTGCATATTTTTTCTGCTGTGAACCTGATCTGTTTTCCCTAATAGGTTAAGGACCTTTATTCCCTTGCTGCATTCATAATTCTTCCCTTGTCTGTTTATTTTGTGAATTTGACTGTGATATGCCTTGTTGCCTATTGGTTTTTGTTGAATTTAATGGAAGTTCTGTGTGCTTCCTGAATTTTGATGTCTGTGTCTTTCCCCAGCTTAGGAAAGTTTTCTGCTATGATTTACTCACACAAACCTCCTATCCCTTTTTCTCTCTTTTCATCTTCTGAGACCCCTATGATTCTGATGTGTGTGTGTGTGTGTGTGTGTGTGTGTTTAATGAGTCACTGACTTCTCTAATTCTTAAGTGTGCTCTTTTGCCTTAATTTCCCTCTTTTTTTCCTGCTTCATTATTCTCCACAAGTCTGTGTTCTACATTACTGATTCCTGCTTTGCTTCATCCATCCTTGCAGCCGTGGCAACCATTAGTATCTTTTACTTCTAAATATCTTGCATGCATTATTGCACTCCATCAAAAACATAAGAAAAAATCATCTCACTTTAAAATAAACAATATCTGGGGCGCCTGGGTGGCTTAGTAGGTTAAGCGTCTGACTTTCGCTTAGGTCATGATCTCGCGGTTCGTGGGTTCGAGCCCCGCGTCGGGCTCTGTGCTGACTGCCGACTCAGAGCCTGGAGCCTGTTTCAATCTGTGACTCCCTCTCTCTCTGGCCCACCCCTGCTCACGCTGTCACTCTCTCTCTCTCCTAGAAATAAATAAAACATTAAAAAAATTAAAAATAAATAAATAAAATAAACAATATCTGATGATTTTTTAAAATTCTATACACAAAGCAAGAGTGCATATTATAATCATATTTCCCGACACTAGGATTTGGTTTTCAGACAATTCCCATTAATTGTTTTCATGTATGTATATGCCTTTATGTGTGTGATTGGTAGAGGTAGTGTTTTCCTCCATAAAGAGCCATAAAGTCTAAACTTTACACCCATTTACTAATGCACAGCCCTAGACTCCAAGACATTTTCTCATGTACTAAAACTTCCCCTAGAACTGCTCTTTTCCTGCTCCTTTTCAGCTTTTTACAGATCTAGAGTGCTAAGAATTCAGTATATGCACACATGTATTTTTATAATGTTGGAAGGACGTCATGAAATTCCTAGTAGTGATTTAAGGATGAATCCTGAAGGATTGTTGATTAAAGGGTGATTGCACATGTAAATTTTGGTATTTTATATTGAGGGTTTAATTAACTTTTTAATTTTTTTGGTAAAAATGTTTAAGGCAATAAATTTTCTTGTTATCACTACTTTAAGCATATTCCATAAATTCTGATAGAAAATATTTTTTATTACATTATTTTATAGATTTTGGTAATTTGTATTTATACATCCCCTGTCACCCTAGATTTGTTTAATAGAGGGTTATTAAATTTTCAGGTAGAAAGGCCTTTTTGAGTTTTGATTTTATTCGTAATTTATGGTTTAATTATGTAACAATAAAATACTTTTTATACTTCTATTTTATGGAATTCATTTAAAATTGTTTTTGCTGATATAATGTCCTACATTTCTTTTTCCTCATTTTAGATCTAAACAATTTTAGAAGAAAATATTTTCAAGGTGAAAATACAAATAAAGGCCTTTATTTCATTTATAAATGCAATTATCAGCACTGACTATAGGTTGTAACTTTTTATTTAATAAAAAACTATATGTTGAATAAATGTGTTAAATACTGTATATACAATACAAACTTTTAAAACCATAAATCATTGTGGAACTGCTAATATTTTCTTTTTCCTACGTGGTTTTCGGCCAGAGGGAATATTGTCTGACTCTTTCTGACTGTTTCTACATTACTGGAAGCATCAATGTGATGCATTTTTCAGTGACTTCTACATATTTTGTGTATCCATGTATATAGTTTTGCTTCTTTAAGTGTATGGTGTGTAGATTTGCTTTTTAATTTTGTAGGCACTGGCCTATTCTGTTCTTATTCTTCTCTAAGTAATATTTAATTTTACAGATGTAATAAAATTTAACTTTTCAGCTGGGAATTTCCAGTAAAAGATACAATGATTTGATTGTCTTTTTCATTGTCTTTTGAAACTACAAGATCTAATTTAGTTGAAAATAAGAAATATAATTTGCTTTTATAGACCAAAAATATTGCTATTTTAAATTTTGATTGTACTGTCTAGTAATGATAGAGTCTAGTATTTATTAGCTATGTCTATCCAGTCTAGTTTCTATATGTTATATAAATTTTAAAAAACAGTTTAATTTTTTAAAAATTTATTTTAATTCTAGTTTGTTAACACACAGTGTTATACTAGTTTTGATGTGCAATAGTGTGATTCAACACTACCATGTAACACCTGGTGCTAATCACAAGTGCACTCCTTAATCCCCATTATCTATTTCACCCATTTCCTCAGCCCCCATCCCAAAACCATCCTCTTAATATTTTTGTTTTGTTTTTTAATTATACTCAGTGGGCTCAGTTTTATGCCTTTCAGAAATTTTTCTTTTAAATAATTGTACTAAATCAGATAAAAATATTTTATATATTTATACATTTTGCATAGTTAACCCCTTTTTGTACTTCCAATATTCTCATCATATGCCTGCATAGTCCATTAATTTCCACAAAATTCATAAGTAAACTTAAAATTTAACACTCATCTTTCACCCTCATTCTCAATGATCTCAGTTTTAGTATGTGGTAGAATGACAATATAGGTAGCTGGAGTCATAACCTGGATACGAAGTTATGAAGCCTAGTACTGCTTCTTAAGCCTCCAAAGACAAAATGATAATTTTATTTATATATTTATTTTTAAGTTTATTTATTTTGAGAGAGAGGGAGAGAACAGGGGAGGGATGGAGAGGGAGGGAGAGAGAAAATCCCAAGAAGGTTCCACACTGTCCACGGAAGAGTCCCACGTAAAGCTCAAACACACAAACCAAATCATGAGATCGTGACCTAAGCTGAAGTCATGAGTCAGAGTCTTAACCAGCTGAGCCACCCAGGCTTCCCAGAATGGTACTTATATCGGTCACCTCTTCTCTCTCTCTCTCTAGTTACATGCTCCTGCTTGTATTCTTTATGACACTTACGGTGTACGATATATTATTGGCTTGTTGGCCTAGCCACTGATATATTATTTACAGTACAAACAGTTGTTGAGGGCCTCCTATGTGTGAAACACTCTTCTGGGTGCTGGAAATGCAGTTGTGAAATGAACAAAGGAGGCAAGGTCCCACTAGAATGTGAACTCCCTGAAGACAAGGCCTTGAGCTTGGTTGACCAAGCTGACAGGGAGCCTGGTACCAAGGGAGGTATCCCAACCTCAGGACAAGCTGCTGCTGGGATGAGATGGGAGCCTAAATTCATGGGGGCCTATTGGAAGCTTGGTGACATGGGAGCTGCTTAGGGTTGAAGGAGCCTGCCAGGATTTTGGGGCCATAGGGGCTGCCTGGAACTGTGGATGCCAACATAATCTAGGGTAGATCAACAGATGAGGTTCATGGGGGCCCACTAGGATCTGGGAGCCAAGTAAGCTGCCTGAAGCTTTAGAGATCTACCTGGGGCCTCTGGAGCCAGTAACACTGGTGTGACTTGGGGCCTGGGTTTGCAAGCCTGGAAGGAGTCTCCTAGGGCTACAGGAAGTTTCTTGGTGCTGAGGTGGGCCAGAGGTCTGTGGTGAAGTTAGGTATTCACTACACTCTAATTCCCCCACAATCCACACAGGGCTGCCTAGGTCTGGGGTAGGTGAAGGATCAGGTGAGTGTGAATCTTTTCTTACTTCTGTGTTTCACCCAATTGCTGTATACCTTAGCTAGAATCCTTGGCTCTTGTGAAGGCATTTTTGTGAATCATTCTTTTGGTTGAGGGATGAGTCTAGAAATTCCTGTGCTGCCATTTGCTGACATCACCCTGCAACCAATTCTATGACATTTAAATTTTTTTAATGTTTATTTATTTATTTATTTTGAGAGAGAGAGAGAGAGAGAGAGAGAGAGAATCCTAAGCAGGCTCTGTGCTTTCAGCACAGAGACCAACATGAGGCCTGATCTCACGAACTCGTGAGATTATGACCTGAGCCAAGACCAAGAGTGGGATGCTTAATTGACTGAGCCACCCAGGCCCTAACATTATGACATTTTATTTTTAAATGTGTTTTTAATGTTTATTTATTCTTGAGAAAGAGAGAGACAGAGCATGAGCGGGGAGAAGCAGAGAGAGAGAGAGAGAGAGAGGGGACACAATCTGAAGCAGGCTCCAGACTCTGAGCTGCCAGCACAGAGCCTGATACAAGGCTTGAACTCATGAGCCATGAGATCATGACCTGAAGTCGGACGCTCAACCGACTGAGCCACCCAGGCACCCCAACACTATGACATTTTAAATGCTTACCTTTATCATTAAATTTTTACCAAATATCCTCAAGAGAAACAGGATTATTATAGTCATTTTATAAAAGAGGAAGTTTAAGTCTGATCTTGTCACTATAGTTTGCATTTTCTATTTTTATATAAGTAGAATCACACAGTATGTACACTTCTATATCTTCTTTCACTCAGACTAATTACTTTGAGATTCATCAAAGTTGTTGGCTAATCCAGTTATGTGTTAATGGGCAGTTGGATCTTTTCTAACTTTTTGCTATTACAAATAAACCTACTATGGATGCTCAAGTACAAGTCCTAAAGAGATCTATGTTTTCTTTTCTCATGGGTAGATAGAAATGGAAAGGCTAGATCATATGGTAGGTATATAGCTTTTTCAGAATCTGCATACATACTTTCTAAAGTAATTGCACCATTTTACATTCCCAAGAAGAACATATGAGGGATCCAGGTCCTCTACAACTTCACCAGCACTTTGTATAGTGAGTGTTTTTCATTTTAATCCTGATACTTGGGTAGTAGTCTCTCATAGTGGTTTTAATTTGCATTTTTATAATGATTTATGATGTTGAACATCTTTCCATATTTTTATTTGCCATCTGTACATGTTTTTTGGTGAAGTGTTTGTTCACATCTTTGGCCCATTTTTATTGGATTGCCTGTGTTCATTATTACTAAGTTTCGAGAGTCAGCATATGTTCCTGATACAAATCCTTTTTCAGACAGATGCTTTGTAAATAATTTCTTATAGTCTGTGACTTGTATTTTCTTCTCTTATGAGTGTTTTTGAAGAAAAGAATTCTTTCATTTTGATGAAGTCCAATTTATCACCTTGTACTTTTATAGATTGTTTTTGACTTTGTATATAAGAAATATTTCCCTACCCAAAAGTTGCAAATGTTTTCTCTTTTATCTCCTAAACATTTTATAATTTCTTTATTTGGGTCTATGATAAATTTTTGTACCAAGTGCAAAGTATGGATCAAACCTTCATTGTTTTAAACATATAGATATCAGTCTTTCCACTACCATATATTGATGACTCTTCTTTCTCCATTGTGTTTCTACTACTGTCAAAAAATCACTGTCTATATACAGCTGACCCTTGAACAACATAAGTTTGAATTGTATGAGTCCATTTATACATGGAGTTTTTGATAAACACATTTACAGTACTGCAGAGTAAAGTACTATACAGAAATTATTTTAATAATATTTTTTTCTAGCTTACTCTATTGTAAGAACACAGTATATAATATGTATAACATACAAAATATGTGTTAATTGACTATGTTATCATTAAGGCTTCTGGTCCACAGTAGGCCATTAGTAGTTAAGTTTTTAGAGAGTCAAAAGTTATACACAAATTTTTGACTGTGCAGGGGGGTCAGTCTTCTTCACCCCTGTGTTGCTCAAAGGTCAACTGTATATGTAGGTCTGTTTCCTGATTAGTGATTATGTCTCTCATTTCTTCTGTGCATAAGAATATTTTACTCCTTCTTTTCTAATTAGATGTCTTTTTGTCTTATTTGATTTACTGGCCAGAACTAGTATGATGCTTAGTTATGAGAGTGACATCTTTGCCTATTTTCTGATCATAGGGGGGAAAATTCAGTCTTTCACCATTAAATACAGTGTTAGATATACATTTGTTTATAACTTTTCTTTATTAAGTTGAGAAACTTCTTGTTTTGCTAAGAGTTTCATCAAGAATGGATATTAAGTTTTATAAAATCTTTATTCCTTTTTTTTTTAGTTTATTTATTTTGAGAGAGAGAGAGAGAGCAGGAGGGAGAGAGAGAATCCCAAGAAGCTCTACTCTAGCAGTGCAGAGCCTGACATGGGGCCTGAACCCACAAACCATGAGATCATGACCTGAGCCAAAATCAAGAGTCAAAGGCCTAACCAACTTAGCAACCCAGGCACCTCAGCCTCCTTCAAATCTTTAGATTTCTTGTGTATGTTTTCTCACCTCTAAAATGGGCCTACTTCACCATGTTTTTGTCATCAATCTTAAGTGAGAATGTATACAAATACTTGTAAATGATAAGTCTCTCTGAAATATTATTACTTTTTTCTCAGAAGGTTATATTTGTTTATGTTGTCAGATAATACTCTCTTTTAACTTATCAACTAAACCTGTAGGGTGATCAAAATATCAAACAATAAGTAAGAACAGACCTGATTCCCATATATTTGTTAAAATTTTATAGGCAAAGATTTTGGAAAGTTTCCACTGTATTATCATTTATCTGGGCTGAGTCTAGCTGGGGTAAATTATGAATACTCAAAAATATTGAGCAAGAATTATTTTTTATACTAAAATGTGATTACTTTTGTTTAAAGAGGAGGCCGTAAAACAAAGGTACATGTCAATCTTTGAATTTATTCTTTATTCAGGTAAAAACTCATGTAGCAGGAAAAACAACGATGTTACAGCCTTCTTTTTTTGGGGGGGCATGCATTTCAAGAAACATGTACTTCTCCATTTTGATCCAAAGATTCAGTGACCAAAAGTCTATGATTATACAACTTTCGAATCAACTTGATTCAATTCATTAAGTTTAAAGTACCAAATTGCTATCAAAGTCTGAAGTTGTCATCATAGACTATGCTGCTTTTGTAAATCACTGTATGAAAGAGATTTCTATAAAGATCCAGGAGAAAGAAATGCATTACTGTGTGGAACCATATTTGTAACTAACATGCCTACAGTCCCCTGTGGTATGTGTTAATTAAATGATGCAGCCCTCATCACTTAGTCCTGCAATGCACACTGGGCATCTCAGTAAATTTTGTTTTCACATAAGCAAGTAGCCTTGCACTTTTCCTTAAGCAATTCGTGTCCACAGCCAGCTGTTGTCTTCAAGGAATCACAGTTACTAAGGAGATCTTCATACTGGCAGCTATTGGCTGTGACAAAAACAAATTAGTTGCTTCATTATCATATCCTTAGTAGCAGCAAAACAATCCACACATTCAAAGTGCATGAGGTGGGTAGGAGGCTGGACAAAACGAGTCAACATCACTTACACAATGATGGGCTTTTCCTTTCTTAAGGGACATATCAGGTGCCTTAGCTGAGCTCACTGAACAATCTATCACTTTTTTATTTTGAATGTGGTGATGTTTCTGAAATGAATTGACCTACATTTCTCCCTTAGTCAAAAGAGTAAAATGAATATAATTAAATCTCTACACCTGCAGTCTAAAGTGGGAGTCACTAGTCACATATAGCTATTGGAATTTAATGTATTCTAAACTAGATAAAGTAAAAAATTTAGTCCCTTAATCTTACTAGCCACATTTCAAGGGTTCAAAGTCCACGTGTGACTAGGGACTACTTTTAAGACATATGCTGATAGAGACTATTTCCTTCATTTCACGCTCTTTAACAACACTGTTTTAGACTCCAATGCTTTCTTTCTGGAGAAAGAGATTTCTATGGGAAGATAAAGTTGTAAAACAATGATAATATGCATTCTTTCCTTCTGGTATTTCTTGGATCCTCTCCAGGAGCCAGAAAGTCAACAATTTCAAGCTAAACTCATCATGCTGCTCACAAGGTTAGCAATTCTTGGGTATGGTACCCTCGTACCCCTCCCACAATCTCAGGGAAGGGCTCTCTGACTACTCAGTAATTTAGGCCAGAACTGAATCAGTGTGAATTTCATCTTTCCTACTTCTGATCAGCATTCAACCAGCACAGGTAACAAACCCTAGCTACTCTATTCCTTGCTTTCTAGCCCTGTCCAATTCTCTGCATTCATTTTTGTCAGTAATGCAGTAAAGACATCTTTTTTTTTAATCTATAATTTTCAACAGTTTTCTAGCTGGCTTCCATCCAATCATTTCTATATACTATTGCTAGGAAGCTTTTTATAAAATATGGTTCTGACCCTGTCACTCTTTTGTTTAAAACCTTTCAGTTGAGTGTTTATTGATACTAGGATAAATTCCAAACTTCTTAGCAAATAGCATTTCAGCAGAGCTATAAATATGTAACTCTTTTTCTTCTTTAGTTGATTTATAGATTTGACATATCAATATTATTAATTATAACTATACAATCCAGTCAGTAAGAATGTTAACTAAAGGTGAATGTACCTGAAAAGTAAAAATCTCAACAAATGATATCCATTCAACTCTATTATTCATAATAATTTTAATCCAAGCATCCCAACTATAAAGAGCTAACAGCTATATTTACTACTATTCATTACAACTTTAGAAATCATATATATGACATTATTACTGTCTCCTGTTGCAACAATATTTGTGTAGGTCTATGAGCCAATGCTATATACAGATTTGATTTTGTCATTAAAAATGTGCACTAAACTACTATCAAAACACAAAGAGTAGTTAATTAACCACTGTGATTCCAATTATACTATAGAAAAAAGCAGTAATCCATGATGAACTCATTAGTACACAAAAAATATAATATTTGGTTTGCCTGTCTAGATTGAGCTATAGTGTGATCTTATGCCCATAGATTTGCATTTTAAAAACAACTTTTGGTATAATGATATTAACTTTGATGAAATGAACTATTTACCAGAAATATGTATAGTTAATATTAATGAGTTACATTAGTTACAAAAATACATTGATGGTAGATATTTCATTCTTACATGTGGTAATATTCTTTTCATTGCAAATAATGTGTAGGTTACTAAAAGTGTGTAAAACATTTACATAAACACACATTCTGTTGAGTAACATTTGTCTTTTGCAGAAAGCAATTATTTAAATTGGTTCCTTTAGGAGATTTCTTAACCCATAAAAAGAAAAGAAAATATCAACGTTTTATTATAATAACAATGTAATCACTTCAAACTTACTGCATAGTCCATCCTCACAGTTACCAGGGCAACTGGCACAAGGTGTTCCTTGTTGGTAAGGGGTATTCTTTTTACTCACATTGTTACCGCTGAAATTTATAACACATAATGTCAAATAACTTTCACTTCACAGTTTAGTTTATACTCCCCAAAGCAGTATAAATCACCAAATATACATGACTATTAAATGTTCTTAGGTATGTTAACAAAACTGAAAAATTTTAATTCCCAGTGAGTAATTCGGGTAACATTCAAATTAAGAAACATACTTGACATACTGACCCATGTCCTTGTCTATAATTTTTCATGCTGAGCAACTAAGTCACATTAATGGGAGTGTAAAGTTTTTAGGGTATATTTCAATGTGGCAACACTCTTTAATCTCCTGCTAAGTGTCAAATTGGCAATCCAGTACACCTCACTGTGAGTGCTAGGGGTTACGTCATATCCCCTTGACAGATGAAAGAGCCCCTGGGGCACAGGCATTGTAGTTTGGAAAAGAATATTTAATGTTACTATATCATTTTTTATTTGAAAGATAATAAAATACCAAATTTTACACTATATACACATTTTACTTTTAATGGGGAGTAGTAATATTTAAGTAGTTAGTGGTGTATGTAGGGGGTACAGGAGAGAAAAAGAAGGTTTGTGAATTTCTAGAGGTGGTATGCAAGAGATTTTTAAAGGGAATGTTAATTTTAACAAGTTTTGACAAGCATGAATATTGAGTATAGTCACATTATAGTGACTAACTTATAACTCAACTTATGATCATTACCTATTGTCCATTTAATTCATATGAAATACAAGGGAGTCCAAATATCAATAGTGTCAAGTGGGCCAAAGACACAAGGCCGTGCATTTGAATCTCAGCCCCTGCACACAATATACCTGAATGTGTGTGAGCCCCTGGAAAAATGTGAAATAGGCACAAGCGTGCTCTGGAAGTTCTCTCACCCCTGCTTTCCCTCATTATTCACTGCAACTCTCACTTCAGATGAGTGGCTTCAGATTCTCCTATTACAGCTGGCAATGAATTTGGATGCATCCTCCTAGGAACTTTCAATTCCTTCTACTAAACCATCATAGGTGCTTGTGGAAAAATGACATTGGGAGTCATACTTCTCAAATGGGAGATCCACATACTTGGGTTATCTACAGTCTCAAAATAGAGCCTGAAGGAAGCTTGATTTTAGGGGTCCCCCTGTCCCCAGTGGCAAGGAATTTCAAACATTTAAAGACACTAAGGTTAACAGATATGTTGAGATTAGGTCTTCAGTATATCCACAGCACTTATTCTGGGTAAGTTCAAACATAATCCTTAATGAAAGAACACATTTCCTGCTACATGTCAGGACCTTAAAGGATGGTTCATAATGGAGATTTTGTGCAAACTTCTGAAAGACCAAGAGTAAGGATATTCTTTTCTGAAATCTAAGATACATTAAAGATCTCTTGAAAAGCTTTTGAGAGCCAAAGGACAAATCATCTGTGATGGTAATAATGGAAGTGGCTTTTTAGATAAACAGGGGCAGGAACATTTTAGCAGAAAGAGCTGAAATCACAGTCAGTCATTCCCCATTTGCCACTCCACTTCGGTCCCTTGCTTCACCATCAAGCTGCCCCCCTGCTAGGGTATGAAGTTAGTGAGAACTAATGATATCAAATCTAGAGAAATGCACACTACCCAGGCTCATGGAATAGCTGTGGGCCCAAGGGAAAGATGACTGAGAGAAAAGATGTCACTCTGTAATTGAGGAAAGAAGGTTTCAGATTTTACACTTGGAATTGAGAATCTGGTCTCTTCTCTGATAATTGAATATGTCACAACTTAAAAGGCATTTCCAAAGATTTATCCCTTTTGGATAGACCTAGAGGATATTATGCTAACTGAAATAAGTTAGAGAAAGACGGATACCACATGATTTCACTTGTATGTGGATTCTAAAAAACAAATCAAGCAAATAAGCAAAAAGCAGAAACAGACTATAAATACCAGGGGGTGGGGGATGGGTAAATTGGGTAAAGGGGAGTGAGAAGTATGAATTTGCAGTAATGGAATAAAATAAAAGGTACAGCATAGGGACTATATTCAATTGTATTGTAACAGTTATAATAGCATGATGACTGATGATAGCTACACTTGTGAGCATAGCATAAGGTATAGACTTGTCATCATGTTATATACCTAAAACTAATATGACATTGTGGATCAACTATACATGAATTTAAAAAATGAAACAACTATTTATTCCTTCCATTTACTGAAATGTTTTATATTCCAGTTTGTTTACTCTGTAAGAATTTTAAAATATTAAATAGCACATAGGATTATTGTGTTAAACTCTAAAGTATATACTTACGCAGGACAATACTGGCAAACATAGTAGTATTTTAGACTTTCTTGATTGGGACAATAGGCAATTCCACATCCAATGCGGAAAGAGGAGTACCAAACAAGCTACAAATCCAAAAAGAATATATGAGTACGTTAAAGAAGAGGGAAAATATTGAAAAAAAAATGTAAAACTGAAAACATGGTACTATTGTAGTTTGTAGCCAAGTATCTTATGGAAATATACAGTTCAATTATTGAAACAAAGTCACAAATTTTAAAATGGTAAATTTTAATATATATTCACTATTTTATCCAATTTTAATTTAGAAAAAGTATGGAGTGTGTTTCCTTACCAAGAGTTTTGCAAACTATGGGAAAAAAGACAGCTCTAGATGAAGTACCAGCTAATGCGAGGATTATTCTATCTAGTCAGGCTCTTACCCAAATTAAATATTGGACTTGGTCATAATTTAAAATGTATTTAACAATTTTGAGAGAGAGAGAGAGAGAGAGAGAACACACAAGCAGGGAGGGGCAGAGAGAGAGAGAGAGAGAAAATCCCAATCAGTCTCCATGCTGTCAGCTCAGAGCCCAACACGGGGCTTGATCTCATGAGCCTGAGATTGTGACCTGAGCCTAAATCTAGAGTCAGGCACTTAACTGACTGAGCCACCTGGACCCTATAACTTGGTCATAACTTTAAAATGCTTTCTATATTAGAGCATTTGTGGCAGAAGTGTTTTCATTTGCTCTCTTTACCTGGGTGTAATGTCCAACAACTGAACTGGGACTCTTAGGTCCTACACCATAAACAAAATTATTGCCTTCCTCATACCAGTTTTGGATCGCATTTGACCAGGAAGTAGGGTCACTTGACATATAGAGATTCTCACCACATTTTGTACCTAAAAAGAAACATAATTCATAAAGAAGCAATAAAATATGCAATGGCAAAAGCAATCAATTATATGAACACAAGGGTGTTGCCTTTCAAACATAGTGCCTGTACTTGCTGACTCTTAATACATAGTTAAAGGACTTCCATCCTTATCAGCTATAAAGATGAATAGAAGACAGATCTGTCTAGCATGTGAAGGCTGGGCTCAACATGTACAACTCTGAGTAGGTTGAGAAGATCTTATGATTTAAAAATCCTCTGGATTGCTAAAATTGCATTTGTTTTCATGCTAAATTCTTCACATGTGTAATGTCTTCTATGCTCTCAGCTTTGTACTGTATACTTGCAAAAAGCAGTAAATAACTTTTATTCTTTTTCTCTTCTTGTTCACCCTCATCAGAGATTGTTCACATACTGCACCCTGAGTAAATGTGTATGATTATGATTTTGTGTGAACTTGGAGAAAAAGATCTACAAGCAATTTTAAGAGCTCCAGTTAAGACCCAAATGACATCAGCAAGGATGGCAGTGTTCAAAGCTTTTGGATCCTCCCTTAATCAATAAATCAGAATGTCATAAGGCCAAATCCTCCTCAAAGGTTTTGGGAAAAAGAGCCTTGCAGAGGGTGACGTCAGGAAGATGGTGGAGTAGGAAGGCCTGGATTCTCCTTCTCCTGACTAGAACACTGATCCAGCACAAATTTCTGAACAAATTGCCATTATGAGAAATCCAAAACTAATCAAAAGGCTTCCATACTCTAGAAGAATACAAGCCCAGACTCACTGAAGCTTGTAGGGAAATTGGGCCATCCTCTTACTAGAATATCTACCTTCAGCACAGTGCTTGCCATAAGATCAGGAAGAAATCCCATATCTCCCAGCTTCTCCCAGAAGAAGGAAAGAATTAGTTCATGTGCCCAGCCCCCTAAAATTTCCCTAAGAAAACTTCCCAGATGGGTGGCTTCTGTCTTGTTAGTCTTGGAGCTCTGGCACTCAGGCGCAGGCTAGCCACTTGGAGGAGAATGGAGATGGTGGCTAGGGCTGGTAGATATCACATCTTCTCTCCCTGGCTCAGCACAGAGCAAGCAAATGAAAAATTATAGTTCTCAGCTTCCTCCTTGGGAAGCAAAGTGTTGATTGGTGTGTCCAATGCCTTAATTTCTCCAGGGCTGCCCAAAGAACTGACATCTGTCTTGCTAGTCTTAGAGCTCTGATGGGTTTGGCACAGTCACAGTCTTGTCCCCTGGGGGACAATAGAGATGGTGGTTTGGATTGGTAGATGCCACAGTTTCTCTACCTATCTCAGATACAGAGCCTGTTTCTCACAAAGGTGGGAAAGAGTTGGGCATCCAGTGCCACAGCTTTTCCAGATGCTGCCCAAAGGGCTGACTTCTGACTTGCGTCTCTGAGAAAGTTAACAGACCTTTCATAACAATGTGGGGTTCATGAGAATAAAGATTTGCCATAGCTGCTCCTCCAGGTTCAGCATAGAGTGAGGAGATAAAAATTCCAAGCTTCTAGCCTCTTCCTGGATAGGGAAAAGAGTTGGATGGAATGCCCGACGATCCTTTATTTTCAGAGACCTGCCTGAGGAATTGACTATTGATCTTTTCTGACCACAATTTAAATAGACATTTTCCAAAGATGTTCATATGACCAACAGGAATATGAAAATGTGCTCAATGCTGCTAATCATCAGGGAAATGCAAATCAAAATGATGAGATATCATCTTATACCTGTAAGGATGTCTATGATAGGTGGAGAAAGGACATATAGTAGAGAATGAGGAGAAATTGGAATGGTGTACACTTTTGGTGGATATAAAAATGGTATAGCTGCTATGGAAAAAAGTTCTTCAAACTTAGAGGTTCTTCAAAAAATTAAAACTAGAATTACCAACGATCCAGTAAAAGCACTTCTGAGTGCTTATCCAAAATAATTGAAATCAGGTTCTTAAAGAAACATTAGTATTCTCATGTTCATTGCAGCACTATTCACAATAGCCAAAATGTGGAAACAACCTAAAATCCATGGGCAGATGAACGGATGAACAAAAACACACATACATACAATGGATGCCACTCATCCTTACAAAAGAAGGAAACTACATTTGGGTGAGACAATATGGATGGATCTTGAAAATGTTAACTGAAATAAGCCAGTCACAGACAGATAACTACTACATGATTCCACTTATATGAAGTACCTAAAATAGTCAAATTCATAGATTTGAAGAGTAGAATAGTGGTAGCCGGGAATGGGGGAAAGGAGAAATGGGGAGTTACCAATCAATGGGCATAAAGTTTCAGATAAACAAGATGAATAAGTTTCAGATGAATAAATTCTGCTATGCAACAATGTACCTAGACAACAATATTGTATAGTACATTTAGCTATTTGTTAAGGGTGTAGGTCTCATGTTAAATGTTCTTACCATGATAAAATTAATTAAAAAAGGAAAGAAGGGACTTGTTGCCCAGAAACTTCTCTCTGTCTTCTCAAGGTCTCAATTAATATTTACATTTTGGTAGCTTGAAATATAATGTCTACATGCTGCTTAAAGAAAGTATAAAATATTTTTGGCTATCTTCTTCAATATGGAAAAAAGAAACTAAGACTCTTAACAGTAGTCTTGCATCATTAAAACCGTTTGTTTTCATCATCTACTGAATGCTGTCATTCTCTTCATAATTTCAATAACAGATTAGCATCAATAATATAAATGATAATTGTAATGAAAATATAGGTAAAAATTTATTACTTTCAAGTTGAGTTGCCTAAATGCATTATGTTTGATAATGTAATAAGTATTTTATGTAATATTTATGCATAAAAGTATTTTTTCTTTCATAGTTTTTATAATCCTGGATATCTTATAGTTTTTTATTACAATGTATTATCTATGCATATAGGCCCACAGTCCATACAAAGTAGTTAGCAAAAATTCAAAACTTAATATATGCAAAGTATTCATCATAATTTTAAAAGCTTAAGAATTTTTAGAATAAAATTCAGGGAAAAACACAATTTAGTATATTTTATAAATATAAAAGAAGAGATATCAAAATGCCAAACAGCTACACAATATCACAAAAAAGGCAGTAGACTAGAAATCAATAAGCCTGGTTATACAACTTCAGAATGTGCTTTTAGGTCATTTCTCCCATGTCCCTAATCTTTAAAGTTAGAGACATGACATGATGACTGTTGACTGTTGACTCATAAGCTGGTTGAGAGGAACAAATTAAGTATTGCTTCAGAAATTACTTGCATAATGTAAAAAATCAAAAGTACTTTGATTTTAAAAAGAGCAGTATAAGCAACATTTATTTACTAGATCTTCTTACAAGGCCCCAGAATGTTCCATTCTATTTGTTATTCCATAATAACAAATTTATTTGATTTATTTAATAGATATTTGCTCATTTACATACTAGTTTTTCGGTCCTCTGCATTGCTGTGTTCTAAAGTGCACTTGTTTGCCCATTTTTGGGCATTTGCTGCTGCTTCTCTGTTCCATTCCTAAATGTCGTAAGAAAAAAAATACACTTAAAGATTCAACTCCAAAGAAGTGCATGCTTTATAATATGCTTGGTTGGTTGATTTGCACTACTTTAAACTTCTGTAGGTATATTATCTAATTGTCAGTGGTATGAAAGACCTTTTTGTTAGGGGTGTGTGTGTGTGTGTGTGCACGTGCATGTGTGTATCTACTCCAGTACCAATTTCCACATGAAAAGAAGTTCATAATGAAGTGTCTACTGAGAGAAATACCTAATACAATAATATCTGGCAATTTATGGCAATGATTGTACAGGAACTATAGGCAGGATTTTTAGTAATGGAGCTACTCTAAATACTCAACATGTGAAGTCACTGAATTATATTTCCTTAATAATAAACAGGCCTAGATTATCCCCAATTTCACTCATAGCCCATTACATTCAAATGGGAGATATCTAGCTTTTATGGACTATTCCCTGGAAAGTGGCTGTTATTTACCCTAAATGGCACTGATTTTGAAGGAAAGGGGACTCCTAAGGAGTGCCTGGCTGGTTCAGTTGGTAGACCATATGACTCTTGACCTTGGAGTCCTGAGTTTGAGCCCTACATTGGGTTCGAGCCCCACTTACAAAAAATAAAATATATGAAGGAAAGGGGACTCCATTATTTTAGACTAAAGTGGAGAGTGAACAAAAAGTGTAATGGCTTCACAATTGATGTCTAAAGATTTGGCTTCTAGTTTTTGCCCTTCCCAACTTAATAAGCCCTATAACCTTGACAAATAATTTAACCATTATAAAGGAAAATTAATTTCTACTTTGCTCATAACAAAGCTCAAATTAAATAGCAAAACAGATGCAAAACTTTGAAAGTCACAAAGTTCTTAAGAAATTCCAGTACCAGCTCCCTGGTGTTACCACCACTAGCCTTTATCACTACTTCTTACCATCTTCAGCATGTTGCTCGCAGGTGGAGAGACTGATTTCCTTAATTCATTGTGTTTATTTACAATCTCTTTTTGGATTTGAGTTTGAGTGGTTAACAAAGCAGTAAAGGATGGATCCTAAAAGGAAATAAAATTAAGGTTATCTTTTTTAACATTTGTTAAAATTGCATATGGGGGGATAAGTTAATTCGATGGAACAAAGATCACCTTACAGAGCATTCAGTTCAGGCTCATAGCAGTTGTTAAGCATTGCCAATGGACCTGAGCCAAAGTGGTGACAAATAGAAAAGAAGTAACTTGAAGCTTCGAGAATGAGGATAAATCAATGGCACGAGAACTTAAAATCTCCTCCGACGCCACAGATGCCAATTTCTAGTTTCAAAGGAAACTCTTAATGTGCCTTTTCTCCTTTAATGGTCCTTCCCAATCTGTTATCTCTCTGGCCATTTCCTGGTCTTCATTTACAAAATTATCTAAAAGGGAGATATATTTTGCTCTTTTTTTAAAATATTTTTTAATTTTATTTCTAGGAGAGAGAGAGAGACAGCGTGAGCAGGGGAGGGTCAGAGAGAGAGGGAGACACAGACTCCGAAATAGGCTCCAGGCTCTGAGCTGGCAGTCAGCACAGAGCCCCACGTGGGGCTTGAACCCACAAACCGCGAGATCATGACCCAAGCGAAAGTCGGACGCTTAACCGACTAAGCCACCCAGGCGCCCCTATTTTGCTCTTTTGAATCAGTTTTCTAATAAGATTCTTTCCATACCTTCTGCCCCATATGGTATTCTCCACCTTCTCTATGCTTTTTCTAGGCATAAGACTGATAATATTTTATAACCACAAAGGCACACAATAGGAACAGTAAGACATACTCATTCATATTCAATCAGGCTGCAGCAGGAGGGATAAGGGTGGAGCTCAAGATTCATCTTGGACTTTAAGGGAGTCTTAAAGTCTGCATTACAGAATACCAAATAAGTTTTGACCCAGTGTCAGGATTCTCTGGTCTGATGAGTTCTAGCCCTAGTAGTGTCTGTGGTCCTGGGATGTCCTCTTGTAAGACCAGAGTTAAAGAAAAGCTGAAACAGCAATGACCAGAGTTTCTCACATTCAGAGATTTTCTGACCAAGAGATAGACAGTTTATATGGACACATACCCTCTAATCATTGAAGAGGATGATTGCTTTTGTTCTTGGGATTATTTAAGCAAAATAGCTTATTCTAATTGTAAGAGCTGAGTTTAACAGTAGGGCTCCCACATACCAAGTCTATGAGCATGAATAGCAAAGCAAAACAAACACTAAGACCTTTAGAGGGTGTACATTTTTTAAATGTAAAAACTAGGTATACTTTTACTGTATAGTAATGATGAAAATCAAACATGGTGATGTATAAAGTTGTGTTAATTTAGGGCTAAGGTACTGTTAATTTCTTTTTGAGACCAACTGATAGGTTTTTAAAAAGGTAAGTAAAAGATCTTGTGGGGAGAAGTTTATCATTTGCTTTTTAAATCACAGACCATGGGTCCATAAGAAAAATAATTCAAGCATAATATGTAATATTAACTTTTTGGTGGTCACATTAAAATAGTAAAAAGAAGCAGGTAATATTAATTTATTTTATATTTTTTTAAATTTTATTCATCATGATAAGTGTACTCTTTAAATGTTTATTTATTTTAAGAGAGAGAGAGAGAGAGAACATGCGAGTAGGGGACTGACAGAGAGAGAGAGAATTCTAAGCAGACTCTGCGTTGTCAGCTTTGAGCCCAAAGGGGAGCTCATGACCTGAGCTGAAATCAAGAGTCAGATGCTTAACTGACTGAACCACCCAACTGTCCCAATAAGTGTACTCTTTAATCCCCATCACCTATTTCTCTCATTTCCTCACCCACCTCCCCTCTGGTAACCATCTGTTTGTTCTGTATAGGTAAGAGTCTGTTTCTTGTTTTTATTCTCTCTCTCTCTGCCTCTTGCTCGCTCACTCTTTTTTTCCTTTGTTCATTTGTTTTGTTTCTTAAATCCACGCGAGTGAATCATATGGTATTCATTTGTCTTTCTCTGACTGACTTATTTCACTTAGCATTATACTCCCTAGCTCTATCCTTATTACTGCAAATGGTAAGATTTAATTCTTTTTAATGGCTGAATAAATAAATAAATAAATATGTATATAAGTGAATATATAAATATATATATTTATTTATGCCACATCTTCTTTATCCACTCATCTGTAGTGGATACTTGGGCTGCTTTCATAGTTTGGCTATTGTAAATAATGACGCAAAAATATAGGGGTAAATATATCTTATCTAATTAGTGTTTTCATGTTCTATGGGTAAATATCCAGTAAGGAAATTACTGGATAATATGGTAATTCTAAGTTTTTGGAAACCTCCTTCCTGTCTTTGACAGTGACTGCACCAGTTTGTATTCCCACCAACAGTGGGAATATTTTTTCTCAAAAACCTTTCCAACACTTGTTGTTTCTTATGTTTTTTATTTTAGCCATTCTGACAGACGTGATGTAGGGTATTTCAGTGTAATCTTGATTTGCATTTCCCTGATGATGAGTGATGGTGAACATCTTTTCATGTGTCTGTTGGCCATTGGCAGGTCTTCTTTGGAAAAATGTCTGTTGATGTCTTCTGTCCATTGAAAAAAAATTTTTAATGTTTATTTTATTTTATTTTATTTTGAGAGAGAAAGACAGAGTGTGAGCGAGGAAGGGGCAGAGAGAGGAGGAGACACAGAATTAGAAGCAGGCTCCAGGCTCTGAGCTGTCAGCACAGACCCTGATGCAAGCCTCAAACCCAGGAGCCGTAAGATCATGACCTGATCCGAAGTTGGACACTTTAACTGACTGCGCCACCCAAGCACTCCTCTTCTGTCCAGTTTTAATTGGATTATTTGTTTTGGGGGTGTTGAGTTGTATCAGTTCTTTATATATTTATGAGATATGTCATTTGCAAATGTCTTCTCCCATTCTGTAGGCTGCCTTTTAGTTGCGTTGTTTTCTTCACTGTTCAGAAACTTTTTATTTTGATGTAGTCCCAATGGTTTATTTTTGGTTTTATTTCTTTTGCTTCAGGAGACAAATATAGAAAAATGTCCCTACAGCTGATGTCCGGGGCCTTACGACCTGTGATCTCTTGTAGGACTTTTATGGTTTCAGGTGTCACATTTAGGTCTTTAATACATTTTGAGTTTATAATTTTGTGTATGGTGAAAGAAAGCGGTCCAGTTTCATTCTTTTTCATGTGGGTGTCCAGTTTCTCCAGCAACAATTGTTGAACAGACTGTCTTTTTCCCATTGTATATCCATTCCTCTTTGTTGAGGATTAATTGGCCATACAATTTATGGGATTATTGCTGGGTTTTCTGTTCTATTCTGTTGATCTATGTGCCTATTTCTATGGCAATACCATACTGTTTTAATTACTACAGCTTTGCAATACAACTTGAAGTCTGAAATTGTAATACCTCCAGTTTTGTTTTTCCTTTTCAAGATTGCTTGGCTATTCAAGGTCTTTTGTGGTTCCATACAAATTTTAGGTGCTTTGTTCTAGTTTTGTGAAAAATGCTGTTGGTATTTTGATAAGGCTTGCATAAAATCTGTGGATTGCTTTGGGTAATACAGACATTTTAATAATATTTGTTCTTCCAACCCATAAGCATGGAATGTGTTCCATTTATTGGCATCATCTTGAAATTCTTTCATCAGTGTTTTATAGTTTTCAGAGTACAGATCTTTCATGCCTTTGGTTAAGTTTATTCCTAAATATTTTATTGTTTTTGGTGCAATTATAAATGAGATTGTTTTCTTACTTTCATTTTCTGTGCTTCATTTTTAGTGCATAGGAATGCAACATATTTTTGTATATCGATTTTGTATCTGTGACTTTTCTGAATTGACCTATCAGTTCTAGTAGTTTTCTGGTGGAGTCCTTTGTTTCTTTTTATATGTAGTATCTGTTATGTGCAAATAGTGAAAATCTTACTTCTTCCTTACCAATTTGGATGCCTTTTATTTCTTTATGTTGTCTACTTTTTGTGACTAGGGTTTGCACTATCATGTTGAATAAAAGTTGTGATAGAAGGCATTCTTGTCTTATTCGTGACCTAAGGGGAGAAGCTCTCAGTTTTTCACCATTGATTGTGATGTTTCTGTGAGTTTTTCACATAAGGATTTTATTATCTTGTGTTCTCTCTAGATCTACTTTGCAAAGGCTTTTT
The DNA here is from genome assembly GCF_008692635.1 of Crocuta crocuta. NCBI lineage: Eukaryota > Metazoa > Chordata > Mammalia > Carnivora > Hyaenidae > Crocuta > Crocuta crocuta. The sequence continues at coordinate 359,691 of NW_027527977.1, forward strand.
ATCATGAATGAGTGTAGGACTTTGTCAAATGCTTTTTTTGACACCTATTGAAATTATTGTATATTTTTTCCTTTCTCTTATTCACATGATGATTTATGTTGACTGTTTTGCAAATATTGAACCACACTTGCATCCTGGGAATAAATCCTACTTTATTGTGGTTTTGGTTTTTAATGTATTGACATTATTTTAAATAATACATTTTATTTGTAATGGGTTGACTAATAGTCTACAAAAATTGTATGTGTACGTCCTAATCTTCAGAGTTTTTCAATGTGACCTTATCTGGATAAGTCTTTTTAGATATATTTAAATTTAGGATCTCAAGATTGAATCATCTTGGATTATTCAAGATGAAATTCATTCTTATTATTATTCAAGTAGGTAATAAGTACTGATAAGTATCTGTATGAGACACATGGAGAGGGGAAGGAAGACAGAGAATAAGTGATATAGGCACAAAGCTTAGTAATCCCAATGATTGGTGGAAGCCACCTGAAGCTAAAAGAAAAACATAGAACAGATTTCCTCCTAGATCCTCTAGAGGGGGTGTGGCCCTGCTGACACCTAGATTTTAGGCTTCTGGTCTCTAGAACTGTGAGAGAATAAATTTCTGTTGTTCTAAGCCACCTAGCTTGCATTTATTTCTTACAACAGCCCTCAGAACCTAATACATTACTTAAATATTTATCTAAAATGTAATTTCATCATGTGTTGAAAATCTAAGTTATTGAATACATTTTCTTCTCCTCCACCACCTTCTTTTTTTTCTTCTTCCTCCTTCTTCTTTTCTTCTTCTTCTTCTTCTTCTTCTTCTTCTTCTTCTTCTTCTTCTTCTTCTTCTCCTCCTCCTCCTTCTTCTTTACTAAATCTTTCAAATCTAGTGTGTATTTTATATTTACAGTATATCTTGTTTTGGACAAGCCACATTCTAAGTGTTTGATAGCTGCATGTGACTGGTGGCTACCATACTGGAGAGCTCAGATAATTGTGTGAAGTGATCTGAGCTACTAATCAGTACTCTGTGATGTCCAGTCTTGCTCCTTCTACTCTCAAAGTACCTAGCCATCCCCAAAAGATGCCTAGATAGCTTTAGAAATACTTTCCAATTTAACTTTACCTTTCCTTCTATGGGCAAAGGCGGAAGCAGCACTGCAGCCAGAAACAGCACTACCGGGAATAAAGCCATTGCTGGAAACTAAGTCAAAGAGAACAAAGTTCTGCATTAAAATATATAGTGCACAGATCTCTGACTATGAGGAAAAAAACAATATAATGATCTTGGTTATTTTAATGAAACCATAATTCCCAGATTAATAAAAAATGTAACAAGATTTCATTTGGTGCCAGCAAAGTCATAGTATAATCAACTTTGTCACTGATAGGGACAAAAAAATAAATGGAAACATTTGACTGAGGCCCTTGAAACATACCTATAAAGGCTAGGAATATATTATCATGTTTCTGCCCAGCTCTGTTGCTGCTAAGTCCATTAAAATTGTGGAAAAAACAGATTTTTTCAGAGTTAATTGATACTGTAATGATTATTCATCCCAATCTTTTGGGAAAGTTTATTTTCAATGTGCACCACCTCTTGGTGTTCTACAAAAACAAGAACTGTTTGTTCTTTTATTGATACATGACTTTAATCAAGATTCCAAGATTATTACTATACAGAAATAAATGTACAAGCACTTTATTAGCGGTTATTTCTCCAGCAGAGTAATTAGAAATTATTTTGATTCTATTCCTTATACTTGTCCATATCTCAAATTTCCCAGTATAAAAAATAAAAATACAAGTAATATATTGAAAATCTAGCCTGTTCAAATTTTCTGAACTCATGATTTGATAAAAAAGTTGTTTAATATATTCACTAGCTTTTTAAAAGGCACTCAGTATTGGGTGGCCTATGTTATCCTTTCTCAGTATGTCAAAAATATCCTTGGTCCTTTAGCTGAAGCAACAAGCCCACTATGCTTTAAAAAGTACTCATCTTCTGGCCATTAGTCATATAAATTACTCACTTCATAAACTAAGGGAATGCTATATTGATTTCTGTTCTTCATGTGAGATTAGTACTCCCAAAATCTTGAAGAAAAAGAAAACTCTAAGCAATTTATCTGTGGTACTTCTCAGGACTTATTGATGTGTAAACAGTAGACAATCAATACCTGTTCTATGCATTCCCTTCAACCTACACAATGTGTTTATAAAAAGGAGAGGAATTAACATTTATTGACAGTGTAATGCAAACTTTGATGTCTAATTTTACTCTTATGCCTTGGTGAGTATGACTATATTTTACAGATGAAGATATTGAAGATTAGGCTATTTTACCTATGCCAATGGTAAATTCTTAAGTAACTTCAGAAATTAGCCTTCAACCAAGTAAGGTAAAAGCCAATGCACATGGAAAGGAACATTTTTTCACCTAAGAAAAGCAATCATTTTGTAGCACACTGGAGGCACTCATCTCTATTTTAACAATACCTGTATTCATACATAACCATACTTGCTCATAGTAAAATTATCAATCTGGAAGTATATATAATATATACAATTTGCCATATACTACATTTCTTCTAGTAAAGATGGTTCTAGAAAAATTGTTTCAAAGTCATAAACATGAGATTTATCTATATTATCTACTTTAAGCTGAAGTGTAAAGAATTTAAGTTTCAACTTGAGGGGTGCCTAGGTGGCTCAGTCGTTTAAGCATCTGACTTCGGCTCAGGTCATGATCTCATGGTTTGTGAGTTTGAGCCCTGCTTCGGGCTNGCTCTATCCTTATTACTGCAAATGGTAAGATTTAATTCTTTTTAATGGCTGAATAAATAAATAAATAAATATGTATATAAGTGAATATATAAATATATATATTTATTTATGCCACATCTTCTTTATCCACTCATCTGTAGTGGATACTTGGGCTGCTTTCATAGTTTGGCTATTGTAAATAATGACGCAAAAATATAGGGGTAAATATATCTTATCTAATTAGTGTTTTCATGTTCTATGGGTAAATATCCAGTAAGGAAATTACTGGATAATATGGTAATTCTAAGTTTTTGGAAACCTCCTTCCTGTCTTTGACAGTGACTGCACCAGTTTGTATTCCCACCAACAGTGGGAATATTTTTTCTCAAAAACCTTTCCAACACTTGTTGTTTCTTATGTTTTTTATTTTAGCCATTCTGACAGACGTGATGTAGGGTATTTCAGTGTAATCTTGATTTGCATTTCCCTGATGATGAGTGATGGTGAACATCTTTTCATGTGTCTGTTGGCCATTGGCAGGTCTTCTTTGGAAAAATGTCTGTTGATGTCTTCTGTCCATTGAAAAAAAATTTTTAATGNGATTCTCTTAATAAAAATTTATCCATAAAGTTTTGAAAATCATGGATAAATGTATTAAATATACCAATTTGCCACTGGCAAAACAAAGATGACTAACACATAAAATGTTCACATTAAAATAAATGAGTTTTCGCTTACTGTTGGTAAGCAGGATGAAGTATTTGCTTTATCTGCAGAAAGAAGGGAGATGGAGAGGAGGTTTGAGCACAATATATGTTACATCTATTTCTGTTTTAGCAAATTCTGGTTGTGCAAGTAAATCCAGGTCAATAAATTTCTGAAACAGAATTTTTCACACCAGTATCTTCAAATTTCATTGCTAGTTGTCTGAAATTGCTTTTGGTATTATTTAGTTTCCATACAGCTTTTAACACAAATTAATAGAGCATGCCTTCCCTCCCTAACCAACCCTCCCCTCTTAGGCACACTAAAATCTGGATGCTGCTTTTTTGGCCTGGTATTTTTATAATAACCACTGATGATTGTTTAATCATTGTGAGGCTAACCAGGGTCTTTCATTACGGCTGAACTTCTGTGGCTCAGCTTTCTTTTACTTCCTAGTTACCAACTTTCTACAACTTTTAAGCATAGTCTTTGGAAATTATCAGTTCTGAGAAATCCTATGTTTCAGTGTTCTCCTCTGTAAAATGCAGACTATCTTATCAATAACTTTGCCCTGCAAAGTGCATGACACAACATACATAAAGCACCTCACATAGTACCTGGCATATAACACTCAATAAATAAAAGTTATTAATATATTATGATCCTTTACAACGCATGGTAGTTTGCTGAGCTTATAAGAATTTTCCATAAATGCATGCTGTTTAATTGAATTACTAATTTTAGAAGTGTTATAAAATCTGTTCTTACATCTGAGTATCATAGGGAAAACAATCTGCATAATCTAATCAGAGATTCAAATGTTCAAGGCCCAGTTCTACTAGGAATCTTATAACTTTAAGAAAATGTTCTAATATCTGGACTGTTGTATCCTCATCAACTCATTGATAGATGCACACATTAGCCCGGTAATTTTATATAGCTCACTCATTCAATGGGATTATATTAGATAGCCCACCATTCCATAATTCAATAGACTATGATGCCACATATTCCTCCCTGCCACTCTCCTTTACCCTCACTCTCACTTATCTAACCTATATTCATCTTTCTTGCATCAATGAAAGCAATGGCAAAATCCACACTTATACATAGCTGAAAAGTTGGCTACCATTTTTTCCCTTGCTACTTACTAATGGAAAAGTACTGTCCCCTTCCTTGCAGGTGTTTTAAGACTGGGATGACATGGTTCTAAGGCATCTGTAGGAAGACCATGGTGTTCAGTTTCATAATCCTAGAACAGGGAGAAAAAAGACAATATTTCAAATAAAGTTGAAAAGCATAAATAGGTAGTATCACAAACCTAAAGCTTAACTGTGTGTAGTATTACTAATACTTTTAGTATTACTAATACCTTCTGTGTTTAGTATCATTAATATTAGTACTTTGTATTTATTTGATCTTACCCATTAAGAATCCTTCTGAGATCTGATTATAGTTTGATATCTTGGTATTTCCTTCAAACAGTAGCAAAGAAGTGGACTTCTTAATCAAGTTCAATTAACTATTGTTTGACTGACTTCCTTGGAATAACATGGTTTATTTTCCAGATTCCCAAATCCTTATATACTCTTTAGATGATAATTCCTATAAGTAGTCACCCACATAGCAACCTTTTATTACATGGACTTGGGGTCACATCTACATGTCTTTTCTTGGAAGCCAGTAGATGACATGTAGTCCAGAAGAGTCAATACCCATCATTCTAGTTGCTTGCAATATAGAGTTTCTATTTTTTAACGTTTTTTTTTAAAAAATTTATTTCTGAGAGAGATAGATAAAGAGAGAGACAGTGTGAGCAGGGGAGGGTCAGAGATAGAGGGAGATACAGAATCTGAAGCAGGCTCTAGATTCTGAGCTAGTCGTCAGCACAGAGCCCAATGTGAGGGCTCGAACCCACGAACGTGTGATCGTGACCTGAGCTGAAGTCGGACGCTTAACTGACTCAGCCACTCAGGCGCCCCAATATGGAGTTTCTCATAACGGGTGTATTCAAAACAGAAATAAGAAACTAAAGTTCTTAATTTGACCTCATGAAATGCCTGATTGACAAATGACTTCAGGCTTCCGCTCTGAATCAGAGCAGTTCATGTAAATGGAGTGATTCATCTTTTAAGAGAGGTAAAGAGTTCCAACTGGATAAGCATCGAGAGGCATGCTGAAAGTCTTTGGGGGATCAGAGACAGGCAACAAAACCGAAAACTCTCCGTCCATCTGCACTGATCAGCTGATGTGCCCACCAGAGTGCCGGGAGAGGCGCGGCCACCAGAAGACCCCTCACCCCACAGATCTTTCTCTCTCGTCTTCACCCCACCTCCCCGGCCCTGGTCACTTCCTTCCCCAGACTGCTCCAATTCTTACCCTGGCTCCAGAGTCCAGATCTTCCTGCAGCGGGGACGGAGCCAGAGAGGGGCTGCTGCTCGCTGCTTGGACAGCGAGAGTAAAATACTCATCCAAGCAGGTGTGAGCCAAGAGCTACGTCACCGGGCTTTGTGCCCTCAGCGCAGTCGTCAGCGTGCTGAATTCTCACAACTGCCTCATCTCTCTCTAATGCCACGCAGGTAAAATCCTGTACACTTTCCCTCGAGGGAGGGAAATGTCTGCCCCCACAATTGAACAGTAGGAAGAAGATGGAGATAATACCAGGGTTCGAAATGCAAAGGAGGTGACTGAAAAAGGAGGTGCTCCTTTTCAGACAAGAATTCCTGAATTAACACAGGTCAGAATTTAAAGAGCAGATTGGTAAAGGCCATAGATGCCTTAAGTTTTCAGTGCAATACCAGTCTGGTACAACAGTGTATTCAGGGTTACATAAAGAGGGCATTTTGCAGGTTTGCTTATAAACAAACCTAGTGTTCAAACTTAGTTTAAACAAACTTAGTTAAACAAACTTAGTGTTCTTTCTCCTCTTCCATTTCAAAACAGTTTTGTAGTGAAGAAATTCAACAACAGGAACAGGAACAGGTCTTAGGAAAATGCCCAGAATCCAAGGCAGGTGGCTTCAAGTGCAGCAGGTATATCTGGCCTTGGTTGAAGAGGTATTGCCTATCTTCACAGGTGACAAATGAGTAATAGATGCACTTTCTTCTATGCTTAGTTATTTTCAAGATTTAAAGGAATGAATTAACTCATCACACAGAGGATACATTTTGTCGAAAGATGATTAACCAAAGATTAACATGCATCACCTGTTAGTTCCCTGTACTCCCTGCAAAGAGGCTTGAAATTTCTCATTCCAACCTTTGAGACTATAGCATACTGCCATGTCTCATAGTGCTGAGTGTCATTTTCCCCAGACAATGTTAAAATTCCAGGTGCCCAATGCACAGACCTTATTTTAGTTCTTTTGTACTGCTATTTCAGTTCAAGTACCACTAACTAAAAGCTTTAGAATTTAGAAGCCATCCTGGCCTCCATTACTCTTATGGTTATGTTCAATCAAAATTAACTTCTGACAGTTTGCACTTCTGATGGTTTATAAAATTTAGCCCCAGATCTGTCTTTCTCACTATTACATTCATGTTTTCATTGTATCTTGCTTTGATAATTAATTTAACATTTCAATTCCTTATGTCCACATAGTTGCTACTCACTTATTTATAAATACAATTGCTTAGTCCATTTGGTTTTTTTTATTGGTGCAACATAATTCATTGTTTTCTATAATAGTCTATACTGTGAATATCCTATTTTTCATTATGGGAGACAGCATACCTATAATTATTACCTATTCCCATTGATGATGTCAGAATGAGAACAGTCTGAATGTGGTAGTGACAGATATTGTGAGAAAATATGTATTTGAGAAACGGACTGTATCTCTTTGGATTATTGCCAAAAACCTATATGTCAAAAGCCTAACATGATACCAGTTACCTGAGTAATAGTTTGTAAATATTTGTTGAGTAAGTAAATATACTGACTTGCCCTAGATTCTTAAAGAATGCAGAGAAAAAGGCACATCATGTCTTTCCTCTAAGACATACAGTACTAGAGAAAAATACATACACAGGAACATTACCAGGTAGCCTAGTTTAGTGCTAAATAGCTGGAACAGGAAATAACTACAATAATTGGAAATTCTGAGCTGATATCATCTGGATAAAAATTAGATGGTAGAGTGACACTTGAGCTGCTTTGAAAAATGTATATGACTTGATCAGAAAAAAAAAGTTTTGAACATTTGTTTGGAAGGGCAGAAACAGACAAATCAATGCATCACAAGGTGTATATAAGTCAGAATGATAGGCTGTTAAAAATGTTGGGGTAACTTTCTATAGAAGTCTAAGAAGATTTGCTTCTTTATGTAACATGGGACAGTATTTTCACTGAGTGTTGGGAAATTTTGTGATCAAATATTCGGAATGGAATATTAATCAGCCATGAAAAAGAAAAATCTTGCCATTTGCAATGGCATGGATGGAGCTAGAGAGTATGATGCTAAGCAAAGTAAACTAGTCAGAGAAAAACAAATACTATATGACTTCACTCATATGTTGAATTTAAGGAAAAAAATGACCAGGGGTGTCTGGGTGGCTCAATTGGTTGCACGTTCAACTTCGGCTCAGGTCATGATCTCACAGTTCATGAGTTCGAGCCCCTCATTGGGCTCTGTGCTGACAGATAGCTCAGAGCCTGGAGACTGTTTTGGATTCTGTGCCTCCTTCTCTCTCTGACCCTCCCCTGATCATGCTGTCTCTCTCTCAGAATAAATAAAACATTTAAAAAAAAGTTTAAAAAAAAAACAAATGAGCAAAGGTGGGGGGAAGAGAGAGAAGCAAACAAAGAAGCGGGCTCTCAACTATAGGGAATAGACTAATGGTTACCAGAGGGGAGGTCAGTGGGGGGATGGGTTAAAGAGGTGATGGGAATGAAGGCGCGCACTTGTGATGAACACTGCGTAAGGTATGTGTAATATATGTCATTATATTATATATCTGAAGCTAATATTTCACTGTGTGTTAACTAACTGGAATTTAAGTAAAAATTTTTTTTAAAAACCTACCCAATAACACTGTGCAGGGTGACTCATGGAATGGAGAAATTGGTGACAGAAAAAATAAGAAGATGGTGACAATTTCCCATATTAATTTTTGAACAGTAGAAATAGGAAAAATGGTTGGTATGTCAACTGTTTAAAAGAGCAGTGTTGATGATGAATTTGGTATGGAGGGCAAACTCAGAACAGAAGAAAGCTTGTATGTAGGTTTTGGGGCACCGGAAAATACATCTCCACTATTGAAAGGAGCAGTCAAGTGCTTTCAAATATTCAGGTAAAACCAGAAGTTAACAGTGTGTTGAGCTCAAAGGAGTAGTGTTGAAAATGCCTGAGAGCTTGGGGTAGTATCTTGCATGGATTTTGCAGAGAAATCCACTGTAATTCTTATCTTATTCCTTTACATGTAATATGCTCACCTACCCCTCCATCCTGTACACAAATGACATTGCTAAAATTGCTTATTAGTTCTTATACCTATTTTATAGATACCTATGGTTTTCTACAAAAATCACTTTAATTTGCAAATAAGGACAGTTTCTACCTTTCCTTTCTCTTTGTTTTTTTCTTTTAATCACTTATGTTTTTCATCATGGTCTGTGAACTCTTTAATCCCCATCACCTATTTCATCCATTCTTCACACCCACCTTTCCTGGGGTAACCATCAGTTTGTTCTCTGTATGTAAGAGTCTATTTCTTGGTTTGTCTCTCCTTTTTTTCCCTTTATTCATTTCTTTTGTTAAATTCCACATATGAGCGAAAGCATATGTTATATGTCTTTGTCTGACTGACTTATTTTGCTTAGCATTATGCTCTCTAGCTCTATCCCTGTTGCTGCAAATGGCAAGATTTCATTCTTTTTATGACTGAATGATATTCCAGGGAGAGAGAGAGACAGAGAGAGAGTGTGTGTGTATGTATCATTTCTTTATTCATTCATTTATCTTTGGAAAACATGGACTGCTTCCATAGTTTGGTTATTGCAAATAATGGTACAAAAATATAAGGGTGCATATATATCTTTTCTAATTAGTGTTTTCATATTCTATGGGTAAATATCCAGTAGTGAAATTACTGAGTCATATGGTAATTCTAATTTTAATTTTTTGGAAACCTCCATACTATCCTCCACAGTGGCTGCACCAGTTTGCTGCCCACAACAGTGCACAAGGGTCCCTTTTTTTCCAAAAACCTCTCCAACACTTGTTGTTTCTTGTGTTTTTTATCTTAGTCTTTCTGACAGTTGTGAAGTGATATCTCACTGTAGTTTCGATTTGCATTTCCGTGATGGTAAGTGATGTTGAACATCTTTTCATGTGTCTGTTGGCCATTGGTGTGTCTTCTTGGGAGAAATGTCTCTGTTCATGTATTCTGTCCATTTTTAATTGGATTATTTGCTTTGGGGGTGTTGAGTTGTATCAGTTCTTTATATATTTTGGATACTAGTTCTTTATGAGATATGTCATTTGCAAATGTCTTCTCCCATTCTGTAGGCTGCCTTTTAGTTGTGTTGTTTTCTTCACTGTTCAGAACCTTGTGGTTTTGATGTAGTCCCAATAGTTTATTTTTGCTTTTATTTCCTTTGCCTCAGGAGACAGATCTGGGAAAATGTCCCTACAGCTGATGTCAGGGGCCTTACGACCTGTGCTCTCTTGTAGGACTTTTATGGTTTCAGGTGTCACATTTAGGTCTTTAATACATTTTGAGTTTATAATTTTGTGTATGGTGAAAGAAAGTGGTCTAGTTTCATTCTTTTTCATGTGGGTGTCCAGTTTCTCCAGCAACAATTGTTGAACAGACTGTCTTTTTCCCATTGTATATCCATTCCTCTTTGTTGAGGATTAATTGGCCATACAATTTATGGGATTATTGCTGGGTTTTCTTTTTTTTTTAATTTGTTTTAATGTTTTACTTATTTCTGAGAGAAAGAGAAAGAGAGAGAGACAGTGTGAGCAGGGAAGGGTCAGAGGGAGGGAGAGAGAGAGAGAGAGAGAGACAGAATCTGAAACAGGCTCCAGGCTCTGACCTAGCTGTCAGCACAGAGCCTGTCGTGGGGCTCGAACTCATGAACCATGAAATCATGAAATGAGCCAAAGTTGGATGCACAACTGACTGAGCCACCCAGGTTCCCCTATTGCTGGGTTTTCTGTTCTGTTCTGTAGATCTATGTGCCTATTTCTATGGCAGTACCATACTGTTTTACTACAGTTTTGCGATGTAACTTGAAGTCTGAAATTGTAATACCTCCAGTTTTGTTTTTCCTTTTCAAGATTGCTTGGCTATTCAAGGTCTTTTGTGGTTCCATACAAATTTTAGGTGTTTTGTTCCAGTTTTGTGAAAAATGCTGTGGGTATTTTGATAAGGCTTGCATAAAATCTGTGGATTGCTTTGGGTAATACAGACATTTTAATAATATTTGTTCTTCCAACCCATGAGCATGGAATGTGTTTCCATTTATTGGCATCATCTTGAATTTCTTTTATCAGTGTTTTATAGTTTTCAGAGTACAGATCTTTCATGCCTTTGGTTAAGTTTATTCCTAAATATTTTACTGTTTTTGGTGCAGTTGTAAGTGGGATTGTTTTCTCAATTTGACTTTCTGTGCTTCATTATTAGTGCATAAGAATGCAACAGATTTCTACATATTGATTTTGTATCCTGTGACTATCCTGAATTGACGTATCAGTTCTAGTAGTTTTTTGGTGGAGTTTTTTAGGTTGTCTATATATAGTATCTGTCATGTGCAAATAGTGAAATTTTTACTTCTTCCTTACCAATTTGGATGACTTTCATTTCTTTTTGTTGTCTAACTTCTGTGTCTAGGACTTGCATTACCATGTTGAATAAAAGTATTGAGAATGGACATCCTTGTCTTCTTCCTGACCGAAAGGGAAAAGTCCTGAGTTTTTCCCTAAGACCTTTATTTTGTTGAGGTATTTTCCCTCTAGATCTACTTTGCAGAGCTCTTTATAATGAATGGATGTTGTACTTTGTCAAATGCCTTTTCTGCACATATGGAAATGATACCTGCCCTCACTGCTGAAGGAGCTGAGGTCCAGCAAACCACACGGGTTGGGAGATGTGGTGTTGACAGAACTTGTGCTGTCTTCTAGGGGAGGGGAAGGGCACACAATGCTGGGAAGGAGGCAAGCATGACTGGGAAGGGTGCATCCACGGATACATGGGGGGGTGCACACTTGGTGCAAGCAAGTTAGGTAAGAGTGTTCGTGCCTATTTCCCACAGGTGGCCGTTGTTTATGCTGGGGGTCAGGAGAAGGAAATGGCACTTGCCAGGTCCTTTGTTCCTCAAGGGGTCTTCCCATGATTTCTCTCCCTCCAGGTGGCACTCTGAGATGAACAGATCACTCTCCCTCCCATCTGCCACCAGAGTTTTTCAACCTGCTGGTTCTGTGCTGTATCTGAATGGACTGTTTTTTGTGCTGTCTCTTTCAGGGCAAGAACTCAGCTTCCTCTTTCCCTCCAAGCTCTCCTAGAGACAGAGCCCACTGAGTTTTAAAACTCCGTGCTTTAAGTCTTGATTCTGGCTGTAAGAATACCAAAATTCAGTCCCTTTTGCTCTGAAAGGCAAATGTTACAGGGATTTGTCTTCACCGTTTGTGGGCTTCTCAGTGTGAAAGTCTGTTTTTGGCCTTTCTTCATGCCACTGGCTCCCTCCCTCTGTGGATGGCCAAGGTCCATTTCACTCCCAAACCGTGTCTTCGCCCTTCTTAATCTTCTTCAACGTGGCCTCTCCCCTACTTTTAGTTGTGGAGTTTGTTCTGCCAGTCTCTGGATCCATTTCTGTTATTGGCACTGATGTGGATGATATCTCGTTGGATTGTGGGACAAGGTGAGCTTAGGGTCCTCCTACCCTGCCATCTTCCCCCAAGGTTACAGGCCGGGAGTCCAGGCAGAGTAAGATTGGAACCTAGGTCTCTGGGCATCTACCCAGTGCCCTTTTCTACCCTGTATGCTTTTATTTTCTTCTTCTTATTTTTCTGCCTTGACAATTCACTTACAATATGAACAAAGTGGTGCAAACTGATAGCTTTGCTTTATTCCTGTTAGGGGATTCCAGATTTAAAAAATACTCTAATATTGTTTTCACCTATGGTTTCAATATAAAGAAAGAATTCATTCACTACGAAGTATAAGTTAGGTGGAAGATTTTGTAAAATATTTCTTATTAAGATGAGAAAGTTACCTTCTATTCCTAATTTTCTGAAAATTGTTTTCATTAAAGGCGTTGAGTTTTGTCAAGTACATGTTTTGCATCTTTTTATGCATTTTTTGCATATCTAAATATATATCTTTATTTCAAAATAGTATGCAACAGTCATTGATTTTTGAATGTTGAAACCACATTTTATTCCTGCAATAACTTCACTTTGTCATGGTGTATAATCCTTTTTCAGTGTTGCATCTCTGTTCATGAGAAATAGTAGTATGTAGTTTTCTTTTCTTTTGTGATATCTTTGCCTGGCTTTGGCATAAGGTAATGCTAGCCTGAGTTGGGAAATAGCTCTCTTGTTTTCTGTCATGACATAAACAAAAATAATTCTGAAATCGTGCAATACGCGCTCTCTACATGGTATATCTATAATCTAGTGCAATTTAACTTAATCTTTCTTCTAGTCAATAGTCTCTTAACTGGTTTCTTGCTTCCACTCTTATTCTCTTACAATCTGTATCTCATCATTTCACTCTCTTCTTCAATGTACTCTCATGGCTTGCTATCTTATAACAATATCCCAAATCTTTATGTGCCCTAGAGCATACCACGGACTAAGTTTCTGCCCAACTCTCTGACATGCTTTCAAAATGATCTTTACCTTGCTCATTCTGCTTCAGTCATTCTAGTCTTCTTGCCTTTCCTCAAATATGTCAACTTTATTCCTACCTTAACAACTTTATACTCACCATTCTGTGTTTGTTTCAATCAAATTATCCATTATTGTCTCACTTCTATTATGATTCTCATCCGTCCTCAGAGAGGATGTGCCTGACTCTCCTACCAACATTTTCCTAGTCTATCCTCTTTATTCTCTATTCTGTTGTCCATTTTAGTTTGTAGCACTTACCACTTCCAATATTAAGTATTTATTTGCAAATAATTTTCTTCCTCTTTCCCCTGTGAAAGTCAGAACTCCATGAAGTTTGGAACTTGGTCTCTCTTGTTAATCCCCCTATTTCAAATACCTAAGTAAATACCAGAAACATTTTTCAAAAAATATTTGTTGAATACAGGAATGAATTATTATACATTGCAATGGTTATTGTAAAAGAAATACAAGGAGCTATGAGAGACAACGGGTGGGGGGGTTCTTCAGATTAAATACTCAGAGGAATCTCTTGGGTAAAATGACGTTTAATGTGAAGGAGTTATTCTAGCAAATAATAGAAGGATGACTCTTTCAAACAGAGCTAGTAGCAAACAAAAATGCCCTTAGGTAAGGAAAATCCTGAGGAGCTTGAAAGAATTTGATAAGATAATTGTACTTGGAGCATAAGAAATAAAGGAGAAAGGAATGAAGAGATTAGAAAGGAAAGTATAAAAAAGATAATTCAACTTCTTATAGATCAGTTTAAGAGTATTAATATCCTAAGTATGTAAGAAGTCACTGGAAAAGTTTTGAAAATAAGTAAAGAAGTCTTTCACTTTAGATATTAAGGAATGTGCTGCAAAAATACCATTCGGGGGCATGTGGGTGGCTCAGTCAGTTGAGCATCAGACTTCGGCTCAGGTCATGTTCTCTCGGTTCATGGGTTTGAGCCCCACATTGGGCTCTGTGCTGACACCTCAGAGCCTGGAGCCTGCTTTGGATTCTGTGTCTCCCTCTCTCCCTGCCTCTTCCCTGCTTATTCTGTTTCTTTCTCTCTGAAAAATATATAAGCGTTAACATTTTTTTAAATAGGATTCAGAAACTGCATTGGTGATCTTGAAACTTTCCCTGCTTTCTCTTTACCCCATGACTATTCCTGTCCTTGAAATAGTGAATCTAGACAGTGGCTAAGGATATGAGTCTAACTGGACAGTCCAATCATTGGTATTAACTGAAAGGTCCACAAAAAAGATAAAATCAAACAGCAATGGAGTAGAGACACTGGGGGAGGGGTGTCTGGGAAAGAATGACCAGATAATCAAGAGGAGAATTTTCCAAGCATTATGGAGCCAAGAAAACTGTTTTTTTATGCACTTTTTATTTTGGAGTATTTTTAGATTTACAGAAAATTTGCTAAAATAGTGCAGAGACTTCCCACATACTCTTCACCCAGTTTCAGTTTCCCCTCGTGTTACACCTTGTATAACCTAGTACATTTGTCAAGAGTAAGAAAGAGACATTACTATCAAAAACAATTCAGACCCTATTCAGATTTCACCACTTTTCCCATTAGTGACCTTTTTGTGTTCCAGGATCTGATCTGAGAGACCACATTCCATTTAGTTCTCACGTTTTCTTAATCTCCTCTGGTCTGTAATGGTTTCTCAGAATTTCCTTATTGCTCATAATTTTTACATGAGCAACAGATAATATAATTATAGATTATATAACTTTTTAATCATTGGATGAAAGAGATTTCTGTAAAATAAAAAGGAGATTCAAGAGAAAAAGACACCTTATTATTTGGAACCAAGTAAGTTTGTAGCCAACATGCTTACAATATCTTTGCTAATGTCAAATCTAAGTAGATGGTGTGGCCCTTCTCCACTTAGCCCTGCTCAATCTGTATTGGGTATTTAATAAATTTTATTTTCACAATGGCAGGAAGCCTTGCAATTGTCCTTGAGAAGGCTATAGTTACAAGATAGTCTCTTCTTCAAATCATTACAGTTGTTATATTTATTTTCATACTCGCAAACATTGGCTGGAATAAAAACAAAGACATTAGTTAGTTCATTATAATTTTCTTCTATAGCAGCAACACAAACAATAAATTCAATGCAAGTAGGGAGAAGACAATTGAGCAAACAAGTTGGCATCATTACACGATGATGTGAAAGGACACATTAATCCATCACTTCTTTTAAAATTTGAGCTTTTTGAAATATTTCTAATGAATTGACCTACTTTTCTCCCTCAGTAAACAAAGTAAAATAAATGTAAATGAGTCTCTAAAATTGCACTGTCCAAAATTATACCCTCTAGCCATGTGGTTGTTTATATTTAAACTTAAATTATTTAAAATTAAATAAAATTAAGAAAATACATTTCAGGTTATTAGTGACACTTGTTACATTCCTAGTGCTCCATGACCAATCTGACTAGGGGCTACTTTACAGGGCTATACAAACATTGAACACTTCCATCATCGTAAAAAGTTATAGTAGACACTGTTGCTTTATCTAGACGCTAGAGCCACAAGTTTTTCTTTCAAGAGTAAGAAACCATTATGACAAGATGTGGGTGTAAAAATGGATGTAAAAACTATGGCTATCAGACATTTACTATGATTATCAAACTTTGAAATCCCTTAGTGGCCAGAAACTCAAGTAACTCTCAGACTAAATTCATCATTCTACCTGCAAACTTGGCATTCCTTTGGAGTCCCTCCCCAACTCCTAACTCAGCTCCCCCAAAATCTGAGAAGTGACACTCTTAACTACTAAATAATTCAAGCCAGATACCGGGAATCAATATGAGCTCATTGCTCTCTACTTTTTATCACCACTCAACAAATGCGAGTAACAAACAGTGGCTATTCCACTTCTTTCCTGTCACTCATTACTGCCCATTTCTCTTCATTCATTTTGTCCTAATGCAGTAAAAACATCCATTTGGTTTTTGAACCCATGTTTTCAACAGTCTTCAAGCTTGCTTTAACCCACTTGTTTCTCCATACTACTGCCAGCTCTTGATAAAACACAATTCTGATTTCATCACTCTTGTGTTTAAAAATCTTTCAATTGGTTGCTCACTACTAACAGGATAAATTCCAAACCCATTAACAAATAGTATTCATCAGAGGTGTATTTTCTTTAATTGCTGTATAGCCTTGATGATATCAATATTCTGAATTGGAGCTATACAATCACTCAGAATGTTACAGTGTAGTCTGACAAATGAAAGCTAAAAATCTCAAGTAAATGGGTCAATTATACTATTCATAATAATTTAATGACATATCTCAACCAAACAAAAATACCAGCTCTTTGTATCTATACTAATAACAACATTGAAAATGAGATACATGACACTAAATGTACTCCTTTTTGTAAAATAGTTTCGAAATTTCTGTGAGCTAATATTGCTATACAAGGATTTGATCAACATTTTAAAAGTATATAAAAATTACACACACAAGTGCAAATGGTTATTAAATTTAACTTGATTATTATAACTATACTATTGGAAAAATGAAGAATTTAGTATAATGAACTCATGTGTGTAAGAAATGTTTGGTGTCTGGACTGAACCATATCTATGGTCTCACACCTTTACATTTGTACATATTTTCTCTTTTAAAAATGCAATAATGAAAATTTGCTACAATTACATTAACCTTGCTATAATTGCATTACATTACAATGAATATTTCCACATAAACATTTTTATATGCCAATATGTAATGAGTCCAACATAAGCACAAATATACATTGATGGTATATTTGTTGTTTGTTTAGGTTACATATGGTTACAGGGTTTCATTACAAATAAACATAGATACTGGGTTGTGTAAAGTTTTTGATTAAACAAACTCTGTTGAATAATTTTTTTGTCTTTTGCATGAGGGCATTGCTTAAGTTGGTTTACATCAGAAGATATCATAATTCTTTTTTATGTTTATTTACTTATTGAAAGAGAGAGAGAGAGAGAGAGAGAAAGGCAGAGAGAGAATCCCAAGCAGGATCCACGCTGTCAGCACAGAGCCCAACATGGGGCTTGACCTGATATCATGACCTGATCCAAAATCAAGAGTCAGATACTTAACTGACTAAGCCACTCAGGTGCCCCAGATTTCCCAATTCTTAGAGAAAAAAAAGTCAGTCCATTTTATTAGCTGTTATAGCAAGTTAATGACTTCAAACTTACTGCATAGTCCATTGTCACAGTGATTAGGGCAGCTGGCACAAGGTTTTCCTTCTAGGTAGGGTGTATTTATCTTGTCACGATAATTACCACTGAAATTTGAAATACCAAATGTCAAACATTTCTCATTTTTCAGTTTAGTTTATGCTACCAGGGTAGCACCTATCACCACATATACCTGAATATATATTCAATCTTTTTAATCATGTCAAATAACTGAAAAACTACAATTCCCAAAATGTACTCAGATACCAATGTAAAGTAAGAAAATAACTCACACATTCACACATTACTTCCTTGACCATAAACTCACAGCCTGAGCAACTGAAATGGATAAACGGGGTCTAAAGTTTTTGGAGTATATTTCAACATGGCAACATTCTTTCTCACCCAGAAGACTTGGCCAATTGCTAAAGCAGTGCACCCCGAGGTGCTGGCTAGTGATAAAACATATTTCTTAGAGAGACAACAAGTTCCTGGGAAATAAAGGGTTGCAGTAGGGAAAATGCTTAAAGTTACACATAATTTTATGTTTAAAAAAGAAAATATGATAATTTTTGTAATATGAACTAGAGAAGGCAAAGCCCAGGATAATTTTGTCTTCTAGATGGGGGTGATGATTTTCGAGTGATTTTTGGTGTATTTGGGGGGTAGGGTGATAGGAAGATTTTTGAATGTCTAGAGGTTTTGTGTGTGAGATTTTAATATTTAAAAAAGATAAGGATGCTAGAAAAATGGTTTTATTAACACTAATCGCTAAGGTATATTGGTCTTACAGTACCTAGCCGACACCTCTTGGTGAATATTATTCGATTGACCATTATTATCTGACAATACAAGACAGCCAAAATCTTGATTGCTCCAAGTGGGCCAACAACATAAAGCCATGCATCTAAATCTCAGTCCCTACACAGAATATACCTGAATGTGTGTGAGCCCCTGGAAAAATGTGAAATAGGCACAAGCGTGCTCTGGAAGTTCTCTCACCCCTGCTTTCCCTCATTATTCACTGCAGCTCTCACTTCAGATGAGTGGCTTCAAATCCTCCTATTACAGCCGGGCAATGAATTTGGATGCATTCTCCTAGGAACTTTCAATTCCTTCTACTAAACCTTCATAGGTGCTTGCGGAAAAATGACATTGGGAGTCATACTTCTCAAATGGGAGATCCACATACTTGGGTTATCTACAGTCTCAAAATAGAGCCTGAAGGAAGCTTGATTTTAGGGGTCCCCCTGTCCCCAGTGGCAAGGAATTTCAAACATTTAAAGAAATTAAGGTTAACAGATATGTTGAGATTAGATCTTCAGTATATCCGCAGCACTTATTCTGAGTAAGTTCAAACATAATCCTTAATGAAAGAACACATTTCCTGCTACATGTCAGGACCTTAAAGGATGGTTCATAATGGAGATTTTTGTGCAAACTTCTGAAAGACCAAGAGTAAGGATATTCTTTTCTGAAATCTGAGATACATTAAAGATCTCTTGAAAAGCTTTTGAGAGCCAAAGGACAAATCATCTGTGATGGTAATAACGGAGGTGGCTTTTTAGATAAGCAGGGGTAGGAACATTTTAGCAGAAAGAGCTGAAATCACAGTCGGTCATTCCCCATTTGCCACTCCACTTCGGTCCCTTGCTTCACCATCAAGCTGCCCCCCTGCTAGGGTATGAAGTTAGTGAGAACTAATGATATCAAATCTAGAGAAATGCACACTACCCAGGCTCATGGAATAGCTGTGGGCCCAAAGGAAAGATGACTGAGAGAAAAGATGTCACTCTGTAATTGAGGAAAGAAGGTTTCAGATTTTACACTCAGAACAGAGAACCTGGTCTCTTCTCTGACAAACTGAATGTATCTCAACTTAAAAGTCATTTCCAAAGACATACTTCTTTCTTTTTACTAAAATATGATTTATATTGTAGTTCATTTAATATACAAAAATTTCAAAACATTAAATTGCAGATGGGATTATTGGCATTCAAGTCTAAAATCTATACTTACGCAGGACAATACTGGCAGACATAGTAGTATTTCAAATAAACCTGATCAGGACAATAGGCCACTCCACATCCAATGCGGTAAGAGGAGTACCAAACAACCTACAAATCCAGAAGGGAACATAGAAGAGAATATGACAGAGGGAAAATATTGAAAAATAGCAGCAATTGTAAACCTGAAAAAAATGTTACCATCATGGTTTGCAGTCATGTGTCTTGTGGAAATATTTTGTTCAATTATTGAAGCAAACACACATTTTGAGTACTGAATTTTCATATACATTCATCACTTTATGCATTTATAATGTTGGGAAGGGACAGAGCGTGCTTCCCTATGAAGAGTTCTGCCAGCCAAGGAAGATATGACAGCTTTAGATGAAGTACCAGCCAATTCCAAGGCTACTAGGTGTACTCATGCTCTCATGCAAATTGAACACATGTTGGTCATAAGTTAGAGAAGCTTTCTATAATAGAGCACTTGTGGCAGAAGTATCTTCATTTGTTTTTCTTACCTGGGTATAATGTCCAACAACTGCACCGGGAGTCTTTGGTCCCTTACCATGGATAAAATCATTGTATTCATCATACCATGCTTGGATTGCGTCTGACCACGAATCAGGCTGAGATGACATATAGAGATTCTCACCACATCTTGTACCTAAGGATAAACAGATCACAATGAAGCAATAAAGCCTGTAATGGCGAAAGAAAGCAAAGATGTTGCTTTTTAAACTGCCTACACTTGCCGACTCTTAACACATAATAAAACAGCTTGTGTCCTTATCAACTATTAAGCTGAATAGATGGCAAATCTGTCTACCACACTGAGGCTGGCCTGAACATGCAAAACTTTGAATAGGTTGAGGAGATCTTATGTTTCAAAATCCTTCTCCCTTTGGATTGTCAGAGATGCGGTCTTTTTCATGTGAAGTTCGTCACAGGTGTAATGTTTTCTGTACTCTCAGCTTTGTACTATAAGTATGCAAAGGGTAGTGACTAGTCTTTATTCTTTTTTTGTCTTCTTGCCTATGCTCACCCAGATGTTTTTCATATATTGGACCCTAAATAAATGTTTATGATATGATTTTTGTGTGAACTGGGAAAAAAAAGTTCTACAGACCGTCTTTAAGAGCCCCAGTTAAGAGGCAACTGACATCAGGTGGGATAGCAATTTTCAAAGCCTTTGGATCCTCCCTTAATCAATAAATCAGACTGTCATAAGACCAAATCTTCCTGAGAGAAGTAGGTAAGAAGAGCTTTGCAGAGGGTGACATCAGCAAGATGGTGGAGTAGGAAGCCCTGGGTTCTCCTTCCCCCAACAAACATACTGACTCAGCAACAATTCCTGAACACATTGCCCTTGTTAGAAATCCAAAACTAATTGCAAGGCTTCTATACCCTGGGAGAATATGAACCCAGACTCACTGAAGCCTGTAAGGAAATTAGGACACACTCTTGCTAGAATGCCTACCCTCAGCACAGTGCCTGCCAAGAGACCCCATATCTCCCAGCTTCTCCCAGGGGAAGGAAAGAGTTGGCTCATTTGTTCAGCATCCCAACCCTTCCTTAAGGAAACTCCCAGATGTTTGGCTTCTCTCTTGCTAGCCTTGGAGCTCTGATTGTCAGGCACAGGCTAGCTATCTGGAGGAGAAAGGAGATGGTGGCTAGGACTGGTAGGTATCATATCTCCTCCCCTGGCTCAGCACAGAGCAAGCAAATAAAAATTCTTAGCTCTCAGCTGCTTTCTCCTAAGGAAGCAAAGAGTTGATTGGTATGTCCAATGCTATTTCCCCAGGGCTGCCCAAAAAGCTGACATCTCTCTTGCCAGTCTTAGAGCTCTGATGGCTTTGGCACAGTGCTGCCCCCCTGGGAGGAGAATCCAGATGGTGTTTTGTATTGGTAGAGGCTATGGCTCCTCTCTTCAGCTCAGCACAGAGCAAGCAAACACCACAGCTACCTGGTTCTCCCTGGGCTGGGAAAGAGTTGGTGTGGGTATCCAATGCCACAAATTTTCCAGAGGCTGTCCCAAAGCCTGGCTTCTGACATCCCCCTCTGAGAATACTAACTAGACCTATCATAATCTAGCTGCCTGGGGCCAATGAGGACAGATAGAGGTTTGGGCTGGCAGTAGCCATAGTCTCTTCTGGTTCAGCACAGAGTGAGCAGATACAAAACCCTAGCTCCTAGCCTCTCCCTGGAAAAGCAAAGAGTTGGATGGGATGCCTAAATCTCCATCTTTTCTGGGGGCTGCCTGAGGAACTGACTAAAGATCTTTTCTGAACACAATCAACTTGGATAGACGTTTCTCCAAGGAAGATGTCCAACCAGCCAACGGGTATATAAATGACTTTGGGTAACATGGATATTTTAACAGTATTCCTTCTTCTCAATGGGCCAAAACCCCCAAACTCTTCAGTAAGTGATGTTGAGAAAATTGGACAGTCACATGGAGAACAGTAAATTGGGACACCTAAATTACACTATGCACAAAAATTGCCTCAAAATGAATTAAAGACCTAAAGATATGACCTGAAATAACAAACTCCTCAAAGAAAACATAAGGGAAAAGCTCTTTGACATTGGTCTTTGCAATGATTTCCTGAATGTGACACTAAAAGTACAAACAACAAAGGCAAAAATAAATATTTTTCACTTTATTAAAAGTGGGGCTTTTAATAAAGTGAAAAAGTAACCTATGGAATGAGTGAAAATATTTGCATAGCATATAAATGATAAAGAGTTAGCTTTCAAAGTATGTAAAGAACTCATATAACCTAACAGCAAAAACTAACTCAATTTAAAAATGGGCAGATTTGTTTTTGTTTTATTTTGTATTCTGTATATTTTTTATTTACCATTTTTCATTTAGCATTTTATTTTATTACTTTTTATTTTATTTTATTATTTTTTTCCAATATAGTTAACATATAGTGTTCTACTAGTTTCAAATGTACAATATAGTGATTCAACAATTCTATACGTCACCCTGTGCTTATCATGGCAAGTTCCCTCCTTAATTCCTGTCAGCTATTTCACCCATCTCCCATCCTCCTCCCCTCAGTAACCATTAGTTTTTTCTCTATAGTTAAGATTAATTTCTATTGGTTTCTCTCTCTCTCTCTCTCTCTCTCTCTCCCTTTAATAGGTTGTTTTGTTCCTTAAATTCTACATATGAGTGAAAGCATATAGTATTTGTCTCTTTCTGACTAATTTTGCTTAGCATCATACTCTTTAGCTCCATGCATGTTGTTGCAAATGACTATAGATAGATAGATAGATAGATAGGTGGATAGATAGTTAGATAGATAGACACTTGGGCTGCTTCCATAACTTGACTATTGTGAATAATACTGCTATAAACAGGGATGCATGTATCCCTTTGAATTAGTGTTTTTGTAGTTTTTAAGTAAATACCCAGTAGTGCAATTAATGATTGCAAAGTAGTTCTATTTTTAACTTTTTGAGGAACTTCCACAGTGGTTGCACCAGTTTGCATTCCCACCAACAGTGCACAGGGTTTTCTTTTTCCCACATCCTCTCCAACATTTGTTGTTTCTTGTGTTGTTTTCTTTTTTAATTTTAGCTATTCTGACAGATGTGAGATCATACCTTATTGTGGCTTTGATTTGCATTTCTCTGATGATGAGTGATGTTGAACATCTTTTCATGTGTCTGTTGGCCATCTGTATGTCTTCTTTGGAGAAATCTCTGTTTATGTCTTCTGTGCATTTTTTGAGCAGAAGACATGAACAGAGATTTCTCCAAAGAAGACATACAGATGGCTAACATGTATGTGAAAAGGTGCTCAACATTACTAATCATCAGAAAAATGTAACTCAAAATCACAACGAGATATCACCTTACATTTTCCAGAATGTCTATTTTCAAAAAAACAAAAGAGAGCAAGTGGTGGTGAGGATGTGGAGAAATTGGAATCATAAACACTATTGGTGAGAATGAAAGATAGTGTGGCTGCTATGGGAAACAGTATGAAGTTTCCTCAAAAGGTTGAAAGTAGAACTACAAAATGATCCAGCAGCACCACTTCTGAGTATTAAAAAATTAAAATCAAGATCTTGAAGAGATATCAGCACACTCATGTTCATTGCAACACTATTTACAATAGCCAGCTTTTGTAGAAAATCTAAATGTTCATGGACAGATGAATGGATGACAGGTAAGAAATATACATACAATGGGATGTCACTCATCTTTGAAAAAGGAAGAAGTCTTGCAACATGTGATAACATGGGTGAACCTTGAGGACATTATGCTAAGTGAAATATAGTCATAGACAGACAACTACTACATGCATATACTACATTTATACAAAGTATGTAAAAGAGTCAAATTTATAGAATCAAAGAGTGCAATAGTAGTGGCTGTGGATAAGGGAAAAGAGAAATGGGAACTTACTAATCAATAAATTTCAGGTAAGCAAGGTGACTAAGTTCTAGATATCTGCTGTACAACATTGTACCTTACGTCAACAGTGTTGTATAGTGTATTTAAAAATTTGGCAAGGATGTAGGTCTTAAGTTAAGTGTTCTTACTACAATAGGATTTTTAAAAAATCATTGTTTCTATAATAAAGTTAATTTAGAAAAAGAATTAATTGCCTTGCAGCCAAGAAACATATGCCTATTATTTTAGCCCTCAGTTAATATTCACATTTTGGTAGCTTGAAATATAAGGTTTACATGCTGCTTAAAGAAAGTGTTAAATATTTTTGGGAATCTTCTTTAATATGCAAGGAAAGAAACTAGGAATCTAGCAGAATTTGATCTTAAGATCATTTGTTTTAAGCTTCTACTGAATATAAATACCTCTCTTCATAATTTTATTATAATGCTGGCATCAATAATACAAATAACAATAGTTCTACTGAAATTACAACGAATTATTCACTACTTTCAGATGAGATCGGGCACATTCAGGGTGGTATGGCCGTAGACTATTCACTATTTTCAAATTGGGTTTGACTATCATGCTTAATAATGTAAATAAATATTTTATGTAAAGTTTATGCACAGAAGCTTTCTGTCATAGTTTTGGTGATTCTTGAAAGTTTTATAGTTTTTTGCATGTAATATATTATTCTATGCATTATGGGTACACAGTTTATACAAAGTACTTGACTGTTATCAAAAAGTAAAAACTGAATCAATATACACAAAATATTCATCATGATCTTAAAAGTTTAGGTATTACAGCAAAATTCAGGAAAAATTCAGCATAATTCAGTATATTTTATGAATTCAAAATGAGGAGATAGCAAAACACCAAATAGCTACACAATATGACAAAAAAGGGCAGTGGATTGATTAACTTTCCAGTAGATAACACTTCGGATTGTGTTGTAGGGAAGTCATTCCTCCCTTGCCCTTGGCTTCTATTTCTAAAATTGGAGAAATGATGATGTATGACCTGTTGACTAATGAGCTGGTTCAGAGTGATAAATGAAGTATTCCTTCAGAAATTCTTGGCATAATGCAAACAATCAACAAACACAAAATGGTACTTATAATGATCTTTCCCTATACAGACACTTTGATTTTAAAAAGAGCAGTATAAGCAATATTATTTCACTAAATCTTCTTTCAGCATCCCTGAATGTTCCATTCTATTTGATTTTTCCAGTATTATTTTATTTGTTTATTTATTCAACAGATATTTGCCCATTTACGTACTGGTTTTTCGGTCCTCTGGATGGCTGTGTTCTAAAGTGCACTTGTTTGCCCAGTTTTGGGCATTTTCTGCTGCTTTTTTGTTCCATTCCTAAATGTCACAAGAAAAAAAAATGCACTTAAAGATTCAACTCCAATAAAGCATATGCTTTATAGTCTGATTGGTAGATTGATTTGCACTAATTTAAAAGCTTCAATATTATGTTCATATTCAATATATATAATTGGCATTGGTATGAAAAGATCTTTTTTATTTGGGTTGTGTGTGTGTTTATCTGCTCTAGTACCAATTTCCACATGAAGAGAAGTTCATAAATGGTGTATCTACTGAGAGAAATATCTAACACTGACAATTTATGATAGGTGAGGAATCACACCTAGGATTTTTAGTAATGGTGCTACTGATCAATATATGAAGTATTTAAATTATACTTCAAATGAAATGGCAAAATAGAAGCAAAATTGTATAAGGACAAGGTACTTAAGAGATGCCCAGTTACCAGCTCCCTGCTCTTATCACCGCTGGTCCACACCACTCACTAGCTTTTTTCCCTGACTCTTACCGTCTTTAGCATGTTGCTGGCAGGTGGCGAGACTGATCTTCTTAGGTCATTGTGTTTATTTATAATCTCTTGTTGGACTCGTATTTGAGTAGTTGACAAATCAGTAAAGGATCGATCCTAAAGAGAAATAAAATTGTGGTTATCAGTTTAACATTTGTTAAAATTGATCCCCCAGCCACTGGAAGGATCCTCCTGGAATCTACCTCTGGTTTGACTTCCAGAAAGCCATACAGCCCTGAAGGGTTGCAAGTTGGCCAACAGAGTGGCTGTCACAAAATACTGTGACCCCGACTCCTACCACCACCCAGGTCTTCTGGTAGAGGATGAGGGGGTGGGTGGGGACAAGGTTGGCTGGAGGCTGCTCCCCCTCCTTACCCCTTTTGAAAAAGTCGGGCAGAGAAGAGCAGCTGAATGGCAGCCAGCAGCAGTTGAAATGGCAGCAATTAGGGTGGGGGTAGGGTTTGGGTGGGGAGGGGAATAGGAAATCCACACATAGGCCTACACATACACATGCACCCACAGACACAGAGGGAAGGGGTCAGGATGCAGAGGGGGTTCACAGCAGGGTCGTAGGACCCCCATAGCCCCTCCTCATAACAGCTTCTCCTCCCTTTTACCCTTTCTCCCCTTCCCCACTGTAGAAACAGAGTTTATTTATGTATTATGGCCAAACTATTTTGATAAACTCTTTTTTTAATGTTTATTTATTTTTGAGAGAGAGAGAAACAGACAGAGCATGAGCAGGGGAGGGCTGAGAGAGAAGGAGATACAGATTCTGAAGCAGGCTCCAGGTTCTAAGCTGTCAGCACAAGTCCGAAGGGAGCTTGAACTCACGAACTGCAAGTTCATGACCCAAGCCAAAGTTGGACACTCAACCAACTGAGCCACCCAGGCACCCCATGGCCAAACTATTTTGAATTTTATTATCCGACCCCCAATGCCCTGCCTTCTCCCTATCTAGGCCCACAGCCCCCATCCTCTTGGCCTCTGGTCCTTTCCCCAGTGCCTGCCCTCTCCTGTTGCTTATGTAGTTGATTCTCTCCTCCTTGGTCTCCCTGACTTGCACCCCAGCCCAGTGGCCTCCTCTCTTTCCTCTATGTGGCAGTTTCATATTTGCTAAGACGAATTTGCTCATGAAACATTTGGTTGTATTCTACTTTTAAAAAATTGCATTTAAGAATGAATAAGTTAATTCAGGGAGCAAAGATCACTTTAGAAAACATTCAGTTCAGGCCAATGGTAGCTGTTAAGTGTTGCCAATGAACCTGAGCCAAAGCTGTGACAAATAGGAAAAAATAGTTTAAAGCTCTGAGAATAATGATAGAATTCATAGCACAACAAGTCAAAATCTCCTCTGAGGCCACAAATGTCAATTTCTAGTTTCAAGGGAGCTCTTAATGTGTTTCTTCTAGCCATATGAGTGATAGTATTTATAACCATAAAGGCACACAATAGAAAAATTAGGACACAGTGATTCACATTTGATCAGAGTGCAGCAGGTGGAATGAGAGAGGACCTCAAGATTCATCCTAGACTTTAAGGAAATCCTGACCTGACAGGTCCTATATTTATAAAGGTAATGTAGTTAGAATGTATTTGGAGAAAGAATGTTCAGATTCAAAGTTTATTCAATACTCTAGTAAGGGGCATCTGGGTGGCTCAGTTGGTTAAGCCACCAATGGTTGATTTCAGCCCAGCTCATGATCTCACAGTTTATGGCTTCAAGCCCCACATCTTTGGGCTCAGTGCTGACAATGCAGAGTCTGCTTGAGATTCTCTCTCTTTCCCCTCTCCCCCTCCCCTGTTCAAGCTCATGTGTCTGTGCTCTCTCTTTCTCAAAATAAGTAAACTTAAAATTCTTTTAATAAGAAATACTCTAGTAAAATTATTCTTCCTATTATGATATGTATTATGATCTACTTTATTATGATCTGATTTCATGGGGTCACTCAAAAGGTAATTTTGCAATATTAAAAAAAAGCTTCCAAGGCCATTTAGAGGGGGCCGTTGGTGACTCTGTTCCCTTTTAGTAACAGAATAAAGTATTAAATCAGCTGCTGACATTTTTGGTATATTTTATCATTGTATGTGTGTGTCAGGTGGGGGGTGTCTAGCCTGGAGGTAGAGTAGGGTAGGTGAATTGTTCCTACAAGGTTAAGATATTTGATTACCTTATTTAATACATGAATGTTTTATTGTATGAGCATGAGCAAGAGTTTGAAGTCAAAGTCTAAACAGGCAGGGCCCTTTGTTGATTTTCCCTGACATTGGGGTAAGTTATTCTCTCCCCTACCCCAATAATGAGTTCTCTCAAAGCCTTCCAAATAATGCAAGCCTAGGCTTAGTCACATTTATCACCACTATTTATTTATGCATCCATTTCCCCTGCTTGCTTGTATGTTCCTAAGGCAAGAATCAATAGTGAATGCCATTGTACCTACAGATCTGTCACATTTCCACCTACTAACTCCTAAGCTAGAAAGGATGTATATGTGAAATATTAGCAGTGGCCAGTCTCCACTTTACACTAAAACATAAAATAACATCCTTGGATATTTCCTATTGACCCTCAAAAACCCGCCGAACAGAATTTTATTTCAAAACACATAAAAATTTGGCCCCTGAGAAAAAAGTCATTATTTCCTCCTTTTTATTCGATATTGCTTTGTATAGATACAAATCCTACTGACGAATTGTCTTTGTTGTTTTTTAAATGAGTTTCAAGACAGCTTTAATTAGGTGACAGGAAATAGGAAGAGTGTTGGACATAAAATAGATCTAATATAAAGTCTATCTATCAATCCTTAAAATGTTTATTTAGATAGACTATATGACATAAATAAATAATTACAATTTATTTCAGTCACATGGTAACTAAAAT
Source organism: Crocuta crocuta (assembly GCF_008692635.1). Taxonomy (NCBI): domain Eukaryota; kingdom Metazoa; phylum Chordata; class Mammalia; order Carnivora; family Hyaenidae; genus Crocuta; species Crocuta crocuta. The sequence goes on from NW_027527977.1 coordinate 388,331, forward strand.
GATGGGTGGATTCTCCTAGATATAAAAAAAAACCAAAGGGTCAATTCTTTTTTTTTAATGTTTTATTTATTTCTAGGAGAGAGAGAGAGAGAGAGAGACAGCGTGAACAGGGGAGGGTCAGAGAGAGAGGGAGTCACAGACTCTGAAACAGGCTCCAGGCTCTGAGCTGGCAGTTAGCACAGAGCCCGACGCGGGGCTCGAACCCACGAACCACGAGATCATGATCTAAGCGAAAGTCGGACGCTTAACCGACTAAGCCACCCAGGCGCCCCACAAAGGGTCAATTCTTGATCGAGCTTTGGAAAAGTTTATAAAAGATAGTCTGCATGGGGATTATAAAGGGTGATTAGTGTTTTCTAGCATTCTTGAGAAGGTGTATAAAAAACCCTATGGGGCAGAAGGTATGCAGAGAATCTGATTAGCTAACATTTAGTGGTGCAAAAGAGCAAAATATCTCTCTTTTAAATAATTTCATAAATGAAGACCAGGAGATGGACCAGAGAGTTAACAGGGAATTGGTAAGGACCATGAAAAAAATCTATAGGAAAGAGACTGGGAAGACAGCAAACTTTCTAAATGAAGACCTAGATAATGAATAAATTATCTTCAGATTGAAAATAAGTTATGGTAATATAATGACTGTATTTCTGAATGCCATATGAGTTTTGGCCTAGTGTGTGAACTCTCTGATCTGAGAAGCCCTAGCTATTCTTGTATGCTTAAAGTTAATGAAGAATGTGCAAACAAACAGCAGTGGCCAACTTCACATCCAGAATTTTTCTGATCAAAAGGTAGACACATTGTATAAGCACCTACACACCAAACACTTAAGGGAATGGTTGATCCTGTTCTCAGGATTATTAAAGAGAAGCAGCATATTAGAAATAATTAGAGGCATTTAGGGACACCTAGGTGGCTCAGTCTGTTGAGTGTCTGACTTTGGCTCAGGTCATGATCTCACAATTTGTAAGTTCGAGCCCCATGTCGGGCTTTGTGCTGACAGCTCAGAGCCTGGAGCCTGCTCCAATTCTGTGTCTCCCTGCCACTCCCCTGCTCACGCTCTCTCTCTCTCTCTCAAAAATAATAACAAATTTTTTTCAAAAGAAATAATTAGAACATCTTATTCTTTGCATATTTATTGTAAGACCATGGAAAAAATCCAAATACTTAATATCATTACTAAAATTTATTTTTAATTTTAAAAATAGGTATAATTATTCTCACAGAGAAACTATAAAAATAAA